>NC_041749.1:110324873-110556054 GCF_004115215.2 Ornithorhynchus anatinus | reverse complement strand
CTATGCACTTGGATCTGTGACTTTCGGGCATTTGATATTCACCCCACCCCACCTCCACAGCACTTAGGTACATATCTTTAAATTATATATTATAAATTATTTATTTGTATTAATGTCTGTCTCCCCCTCTAGACTGTAAACTCGTTATGGGAAGGGAACGTGTCTGCTGATTCTGTTGTACTCTCACAAGTGCTTAGTACAGTGCTCTGCACATAGTAAGCGCTCAATGAATACCATTGATTGATTGGTTGATTTCTAAATCCAATGGCCTCTAGTCTGTCCTAATCCTCCTCGAACTCTCAGCTGCCTTCGTCACTGTCGACCACCCCCTTCTCCTGGAAACATTATCCAACCTTGGCTTCACTGACACGGTCTTCTCCTGGTTCTCTTATCTCTCTGGCCGCTGATTCTCAGTCTCTTTCGTGGGCTCCTCCTCTGCCTCCCACCTCCTAAATTTGGGAGTCCATCAAGGCTCAGTTTCTGGTTCCTCTTCTATTCTCCATCTACACCCACTCCCTTGGTGAACTCATTCACTTCCATGGCTTCAACTTCCAACTCTATGCGGATGCTTCCCACATCTACATCTTCAGCCCTGATCTCTCTCCTTCCCTGCAGTCTCGCATTTCCTCCTGCCTTCAGTACATCTCTACTTGGATGTCCTGCTGTCACCTCACACTTAACATGTCTAAAATAGAACTCCTTATCCTCCCACCCAAGCCAGAAGCAGCGTGGCTTAGTGGAAAGAGCACGGGCTTGGGAGTCGGATAAATGTTGGTATTTGTCAAGCGCTTACTACGTGCAGAGCACTGTTCCAAGCGCTGGGGTAGATACAGGGGAATGAGGTTGTCCCACGTGAGGCTCACAGTCTTCACCTCCATTTTACAGATGAGGGAACTGAGGCACAGAGAAGTGAAGTGACTTGCCCACAGTCACACAGCTGACAAGGGGCAGAGTCGGGATGTCATGGGTTCTAATCCCGGCTCTGCCACTTATCAGGTGTGTGACTTTGGGCAAGTCACTTAACTTCTCTGTGCCCTAGTTACCTCATCTGTAAAATGGGGATTAAGACTGTGAGCCCCAAGTGGGGTAACTTGATTACCTTGTATCTCCCCCAGCGCTTAGAACAGTGTTTGACACATAGTAAGCCCTTAACAAATACCATCATCATCATAATCATCACGCAAACCCTGTCCTCCCCCTGACTTTCCCATCACTGTAGAGAGCATCACCATCCTCCCTCTCTCACATCCCCATAGCCTTGGCATTATCCTCAATTCATCTCTCTCATTCAATCCACATTTTTCATCTGTCACCAAATCCCGTCGGTTCAAACTACACAACATCACTAAAATCCCCCTTTTCCTCTCCATCCAAATTCCTACCACGTTAATCCAAGCATTTATCCTAACCCACCCTTAATTACTTGCCCCCCTTCTATCTCATCTTGCTGTTCTCCTACTACAACCCAGCCCGCACACTTCACTCTTCTAATGCTAACCTTCTCACTGTACTTCGATCTCGTCTATCTCACCACCAGAATCTTCATCCTGGGTCCCTGGGCTGTGGGGCTCCCCCCGCACCTCCTCAGCCCCCAGCCAACCCAGCCAACTGGACCGAGGAAGGAGACAGCCGAGTCTGAACCCAGAACTCTGGGACTGGGGTGGGGGTGGGGGATAGATACAGCCGGTGAAAAAAGGGGAGTGGTTTGAAGCAGCATGGCCTAGTGGATAGAGCATGGGCCTGAGATTCAGAAGGACCTGGGTTCTAATCCCAACTCCGCCACTTGCCTGCTGTGTGACCTTGGGTGAGTCACTTAACTTTCCTTTCCTCTCTATCCAAACTGCTATGGTAATCCAATCACTTATCTTATCCTGCCTTGATTACCATATGAACCTCCTTGCTGACTTCCCGGCCTCCTGTCTCTCTCCACTCAGGTCCTTACTTCACTCTGCTGCCTGGATCATTTTTCTACAGAAACGTTCAGGCCATGTTTCCCCCCTCCTCAAGAACCTCCAGTGATTGCTCATCCACCTCTGCTTTGAACAGACACTCCTCACCGTGGGCTTTAAAGAACTCAATCACCTTGCCCACTCCTACCTCACCTCGCTACTCTCCTACTACAACCCAGGCCGCACATCTCGCTCCTCTAATGCCAACCGACCTCACGGTACCTCAGTCTCATCTATCTCACCACCGACCTCTCACCCACATCCTGCCTTTGGCCTGGAACACCTTCCCTCCTCATATCCAACAGACGATTACTCTCCCCTGCTTCAAAGTCTTATTGAAGGCACATCTCCTCCAAGAGGCCTTCCCTGACTAAGCCCTCTTTTCCTTTTCTTCAACTCCCTCCTGAGTGCCTTTATTCACCCTCCTCCAGTCCTACAGCACTTATTTACGTATCTGTAATTTGTTTATTTATATTAATATCTGTCTCCCCCTCTAGATTGTTAAGCTCCCTGTGGGCAGGGGATGTGCCTGTTTTATTATTGTTCTCTCCCAAGCACTTAGTAGAGGGCTCTGCACACAGTAAGCACTCAATAAATACACTTGACTGACTTAACTTTTCTTTGCCTCAGTTACCTCATCTGTAAAATGGGAATTAAGACTATGAGCCCCACGTGGGACATAGACCGTGTCCAACCCGATTATCTTGTATCTCCAGTTCTCTCCTCGACCCTCTTCAATCTGGCTTCCATCCCCTTTACTCCACAGAAACTGCCCTCTCAAAAGTCACAAATGATCTCCTTCTTGCCAGATCCAAGAGCCTCTACTCCATCCTAATCCTCCTCGACCTCTCGGCTGCCTTCTACACTGTCGATCATCCCCTTCTCCTGGAAACTTTATCCAACCTCGACTTCGCTGACACTGTCCTCTCCTGGTTCTCATCCTATCTTTATGGCCGCTCATTCTCAGTCTCTTTCGTGGGCTCCTCCTCTGCCTCCCACCCCATAACTGTGAGGGTCCCTCAAGGTTCAGTTCTGGGTCCCCTTCTATTCTCCATCGACACCCACTCCCTGGTAGAACTCATTTGCTCACGTGGCTTCAACTACCACCTCTATGCAGACAATTCCCAAATCTACATCGCCAGTCCTGATCTCTCTCCCTCTCTGCAGTATAGCACCTCTTCCTGCCTTCAAGACATCTCTACTTGCATGCCCTGGTGTCACCTCACACTTAACATGCTAAATACAGAACTCCTCATCTTCCCACACATATCCTGCCCTTCCCCTGACTTTCCCATCACTGTAGAAAGCACCACCATCCTTCCTGTCCCGCAAGTCTGTCCCACCTTGGCATTATCCTTGACTCCTGTCTCTCATTCAACCCATATATTCAATCTATCACTAAATCCTGTCAGGTCAACCTTCACAACATTGCTAAAATCCACGCTTTCCTCTCCATCCAAACTGCTACCACAGTTAATCATGGTAGCTATTATGGTAGATAGGAAGGTGTTCCTTTCATGTCTTGATTACTGTATCAACCTCCTTGCTGATCTCCCAGCCTACCGTCTCTCCCCACTCCAGTCCATGCTTCACTCTGCTAGCTGGATCATTTTTCTACAAAAACATTCAGGCCATGTTTCCCCACTACTCAAGAACCTCCAGTGGTTGCCCATCCACGTCCACTTCAAACAGAAACTCCTTACCATTGGTTTTAAAGCACTCAGTCACCTTACTCCCTCCTACCTCACCTCCCTACTCTCCCACAACCCAGCCCGCGTACTTCGCTCCTCTAATATCAACCCACTCGCTGTACCTCCATCTCGTCTATCTCACCAGCGATCTCTCGCTCACATCCTACCTCTGGCCTGGAACGCCCTCCCTCTTCCTATCCGACAGACAATGACTCTTCCCCACTTCAAAGCCTTATTGAAGGCACATCTCCTCCTAGAGGCCTTCCCTGACTAAGCCCTTTTCCTTATCTTCTACTGCCTTCTGCGTCACCCTGACTTGCTCCCTTTATCCATTCCCTTTCCCAGTCCCACAGCACTTATGTACATATCTGGAATTTATTTATGTTAATGTCCATCTCCCCCTCTAGGCCAAGGTCACTGTGGGCAGGAAATGTGTCTGTTATATTGTTAAATTGTATGCTCTCAAGCTCCTCTGCACTCAGTAAGCGCTCAGTACATATGATTGATTGTTTTTACCCCAGTATTTAGCACATTGCCTGGCATGTAGTAAACACTTAAAAAAAACAAAACTAAAGAAAAAAAATAGAAACAAACAAACGAAAGCTCTTGGAAAAGTTTCAACTCCCCCTCCCTCCTTCTGAAGAGAGGAGTCGGGGGCTAGGCTAGAGGCCCTAGGAAGGTAGACGAGCAAGAGTTGGGATTCCTGCGGAGAAAAGATGAAGAGATGGAGTCCCCGGGGGTGTGTGGCGGGGGCGAGGGTCAGGGCCGGGGCCCCTCCGGGCAGAGGAAGAGGGGCCGGACGCCGGTTGCGGGGCAGGGATTGTCTAGTGCTTTGCACATAGTAAGCGCTTAACAAATGCCATCATTATTATTATTATTGTCTCTATCTGTTGCCGAATTGTATATTCCAAGCGCTCAGTACCGTGCTCTGCGCACAGTAAGCTCTCAGGAAAACCGATTGAATGAATGAACTGTAGAGAGTCGGTATTTGTTAAGCGCTATGTGCAGACAGTTCTAAGCGCTGGGGTAGATAGAGGGTCATCAGGTGGTCCCACGCGAGGCTCATAGTGAATCCCCATTTTCCAGATGAGGTCACTGAGGCCCAGAGAAGTGAAGTGACTTGCCCCCAGTCGCCCAGCTGATAAGGGACAGCGCCGGGATTCGAACCCATGACCTCTGACGCCCAAGCCCGGGCTCTTTCCACTGAGCCACGCTGCTTATTGTACATTCCCAGCGCTCGGTACAGTGCTCTGCACAGAGTTAAGGGCTCAAGAAATGCGATCGGTTAGAGGAAGGAAGGGATGAATGAAGGAATGAATGAATGAAGGAAGGAAGGAAGGAATGAATGAATGGTCCCAGACAACCGGGAGGTGGCGGCAGATCGTCCATTTCCAATTCTGTTATTTGGGACAAACGGCGGCCGGGTCCCTAAGCTGGTGGCCCAGGCGCACGCGCGCGCGCTCCCGCCCGCCCGCCCACGCCCGCCGTGCCCATTCCGAGGGTCTCGGGTTTCGGCCAGACACTCTCAGCTCCCTCCTCCCGCACAAGCCCGGCCCGGGAGAACCCAGTCGCCGCGGCTACCCGCTCGGCGAGGAGGAGGAGCAGGAGGAGCAGGAGGAGACTACAAATCCCAGCAGCTCCCGCTTTGGCTGCAGGGAAAAGCCGGGGTGGGGGAAGGGCGCTTCCTGCCCAGGAGAAGGAGAAGGAGGGGGAGGTCAGGGCCGGGAAGGCCAGGCGGCGCGGAGGCGGGAGTGAGGCGCAGGGTGAGTCCTAGCCCCTTCCCGAGGGGACGGCGGGCGGACAGCGAGCGACGTCCCAGGCACGGAGCTGGGGGACCGGGCGTCGGGGACTTCGGAGGCAGGCGCCCGGTCAAGCCCAGCGGGGCCGCGTCGGGAGGGCGAGAGGGAGGAGGGGGGCTAATTGTGTCCCCGCGGGCGGAGGGAGGGGGCGGCGGAGGAGCCTGGTCGTTTGGGAGGTTGCCAGAAGCCTGCTTTTTGTGGGGGGCACGACCACAGAGCAGCCTTCCCTCGTCTTTCTGAAGTCGCGCGGCTCTCGGCACCTTAGTTTTTCCCCAAGGTGGGGAGCAGAAGCTCAGCCTAGGGGGTGGGGAGGAAAGAAAGGAGACTTTCCGAGGCACTTTCTTCAGGACTGCCCGTTTTCGCCCTCGTGATGGCTCGTGCCGCCCCCTCCCTTTCCCCGCACCTCCCAAACAACGAGTTTTGCTCCTCGGTTCCGTGCAGATATGAGAAAGGGGTCCAAGAGCACTGCTCTCCTCTTCGCCCCCCAGCCCAGCCCAGGGGTGCTGCCTAGAGTTTAGGGCCCGAAATCGGAACAGGCGAGGCCCCCGAGTATCCTGTCTCCCTCACTCGAGCTCCTAGCCGAGGAAAGCGTTGTGATGGGGAAACCGAGGCGGGAGGGCATGGAAGGAGGGGATCCCAGGTGTCCCCTAAACCCAGTCCAGCTCACTTGGGGACTCACCCATAACTCGCCTCTTCTTTTGCCAGAGAGAAGCTCCCTGTCCCAGCTGCGCTGCCATGGACCAAGAAGAGGAACCCTGGGGCCCGGCCCCTGATCCCGCCACCTCTGAGGAAGGGGATACCCTGGGAGCTCCCCCTGGTGAGGGGAGGGTGGGCGGGTGGTACGAGGGGAGTTTTGGAGGACTGGAGGGAGGGGTTTCTGGGTTGTGGGATGAGTGGGGCCCAAAAGCGGGGGGGGTGGGACTGATCTAAGACCCCAGTGGATCAGTACTATGCCTTGGGAGCGACTCCCACCCCGGGGTCCGGACTTGCTGCCAAAAAGGGAGGCACTCTGCTCTCATCCGCTTCTGCCACCTCCCCCTCCTCGTCCTTGGCTGTGTTGAGCCTGAAGCGAGGAATGGGGGAGGGGCATGGGCGGCAGGGGGATGGGGGAAGCTGTCTCTGGGGAGCCCATCGAACGGTGAGACCACACAGCCTGATCACCAGACCCAAACTCCCCCTGTGATGCAGACTCGAGTTCCCTCATCTCAGCCCACCCCCAACTCTGGACCCTCACCACTGGCCACGCTGATTCTCTGGCAACAGCGTGGCTTGTGCCCCCAGGGGGCGGGGTGGGGGGGTGTCAAACCACTCGTCCGGTGCCCAGTGCCCTGAGTGCCGCAGGGGAGTTTTGGAGGAAGGAAAAGACTCGATCCCTGCCGTCGAGGGGCTCACACTCTATTCTTGGCCCGCAGGTGTCGGGCTCGCCTCCGAGAGCCCCGCAGCGGCCCCGGAGCCGGCTGGGGCCCCGGAGCCACCTGCTCGCCACGACTCCGATGACCCGACCCGGCCCTTCCGCTGCCCAGACTGCGGGCGCACCTTCCGCCGCAGCTCGGGGCTGAGCCAGCACCGGCGCACGCACAGCGGTGAGAAGCCGTACCGCTGTCCGGAGTGTGGCAAGAGCTTCAGCCACGGAGCCACGCTGAGCCAGCACCGGGGCATCCACACGGGTGAGAAGCCCTACCAGTGTGGCACGTGCGGCAAGGCCTTCGGCTGGCGCTCGACCCTGCTCAAGCACCGCAGCAGCCACACTGGGCTCAAGCCCCATTCCTGCCCCCACTGTGGCAAGGCGTTCAGCCACGGCTCTCTGCTGGCCCAGCACTTGCGCACCCATGGGGACGAGCGGCCCCACAAGTGCGGTGCCTGTGGGAAGGGGTTCGGCCAGGGCTCGGGGCTGCTCAAGCACCTCCGCACCCACACCGGCGAGCGCCCCTACCCCTGTCCGCAGTGCGGCAAGGCCTTCGGCCAGAGCTCGGCCCTGCTCCAGCACCAGAGGACCCATACGGCCGAGCGCCCCTACCGCTGCCCACACTGCTCCAAGGCCTTTGGCCAGAGCTCCAACCTGCAGCACCACCTCCGCACCCACACTGGGGAGCGGCCCTACGCCTGCCCGCACTGCACCAAGGCCTTCGGGCAGAGTTCCGCCCTGCTCCAGCACCTCCACGTGCACTCGGGTGAGCGCCCCTACCGCTGCCACCTCTGCGGCAAGGGCTTCGGCCAAGCCTCCAGCCTCACCAAGCACCGGCGCACCCACGAAGGGGCAGCTGCCCGGGCGGCAGCCGATGGAGGGGAGGGGCCGCCCGTGGAGGGGGCTGAGCAGCAGCAGGAGGAGGAGGGGAGACAGAGAGAATTGGAAGGAGCCGGGTGAGAAGAGGGGAAGGTGAGGGAGGAGGAACGTGTGTGCGTGCGTGTGGGGTGGGGGGTTGGCAGTGGGCTGGGAGGGCGGGCGGGGAATCGGAAAAAGGGAGTTAGAAACCGGGGATACACTCAGTCCTCCTGTGACCCAAGGAGGAGTTACACGCCTGACAAACCCCGCATTAAGGAAGAGTTGCACCGCACACATAAGCACAGTTGTTTCTTCTAGGCTATTGCCTCCTGTCCTCTCCAGGTAGACACCCGTTGGCGGGACAATGTTCCCGCATTCCCTAACCTTCTATTGAAAACACATTATGGTAGAACTGAGTGTACTAGAGATCCAGAGTCGTGGAGGAATGGGGGAGTTTAGAGTTGCGCGGGGTGGGGGGTGGGGGGTGGGGGGTGGGGCGGCTGGACACCTTGGAAGTTGGAGACCTGGGATTTGGCAAATTCTTAATGTCTCCTTGAGTAAGTAAAATCCTCCAGCTGCCTCCTGGCTCTGTGTTGTGGCTCCATGTCATGGCTCCCCTGGATCTCAAGAGGGGATTTTCTGCCCCATTCTCCACGGGGGCCCTCTTTACCCTCTGCGGTTCCCCAGGCTTCCTTGAGAGTTGCCATGGTCACCTTCCCATCTGGAAGGGGGAAGGGGGGTCGGGGGTTTCTCAGGGCACCTCCAGCCCTGGTCCATCACACTCTGTCCAACCTCCCTGAGGACTGGGGATCGGTTCCTAGCCCTCGACTGAGGTGGGCCTGAATGCTATCCCCTACAGCTCCAGACTAGAGCAGAGCTGGGACCTGAAAGAGCCCAGACATTCTGGGTCCCAGAGCCCGGGGAGTCTCGATGCCTAGGTTCCAGCCCCACCCAGCTCTCTTCTCTTTCACTGCCCGCCGCCCATCTCCCCACCATCGTTTGGGGTGTCGACCCAGGATTCCAGCTTTCTCCAACCCCCATGTGGGTCCCCTTCAGTGGAGAAGCAGCATGACCTAGTGAGAAAAGCACGGACCTGGGAGTCAGGTGACCTGGGTTCTAATCCCAGTTCTGCCTCTTGCCTACTGTGTGACCTTGGATAAATCACTTAGTTTCTAAGTGTTCTCTGTTCTCCCGCTCCCTTAGACCAAGCCCCATGTGGATCAGAGATCGGGTCTGACCCAATTACCTTGTATTTACCCCAACGCCTGGTACAGTGCTTGTCACGTAGTAAGTGCTTAACAAATGCACTTTTTTTTTTTTATCATTTGCCTGGGAAGTCTCAGCCCACTCTCCCCATGAGGGTGTGAGGATATTCTCTTCTCCACACCCAGGCCAGGCCAGGAGCTGAGGCTTCAGCAGGCTCTTGTTCCTGTCCAGGGCTCTGCTCAGTTTCCTCACGCTGCCTCAGAGAAACAGGACCCTCTCTGCTGTCCTCCTGTCGATTCTCTAAGGCCCTGGTCCACGAGTGGGAGGCAGGGGAGCCCACAGTGGCATCTTGGGGGAGGGGGCTCCTGGACAAGACCCAAGCGAGCGGCTGCTCTACCCGCCAGAGGGAACTGGCACGTTGCAGGATTGGAGGTCATGTGGCAGGTCATGGGACCAAGCTCTTGGGAAAGGGCCAGATGCTCGTTAGCCACTCAAGAGGCCCAAAATGGGTTCTTCCTGTGTCTCAACCCCCTCCCCAGGCGGTGAGAGCCAGGCTGCAGTACTGGAAGTTCACCCCAACCCACGCAAACAGACACACCAAAGCATTCAGAGCCAGGTGGGCAGCAGCAAACAGACCCACCTATAGTCGGGGTTATGTGGAGGGATTAACAGCAGTGGTGTTGCACAGAGTTGGAGTCGCCCCTGGCATGACCGATCCCCCTAACCTCCCAACCTTGGGCTGCACTCTCCTGCCTGGGTCCAGAGGGGGCAACGGGGACTCGGAGGGGAAGTGGGACCGAGCCCGATTCCTGGCAGATGGGAAGGAGGCAGGCCAGAGTTAAGACTTGAAAAGCCCCGGGCATCCGGGTTTCTAGAACGTGGACACTCGCTTATCCCCCCCAAGCCCCACTGGAAGTAGTGTGGCCCAGTGGAAGGAGCACGGGCCTGTGAGTCAGAAAGACCAGGTTGCTAATCCTGAGTCCACCACTTGTCTGCTGTGTGACCTTGGGTGAGTCACTTAACTTCTCCACGCCTGTTACCTCATCCGTAAAATGGGGATTAAGACTGAGCCCCATGTAGGACATGGCCTGTGCCCAACCTGCTTAGCTCGAATCCGCTCCTAGCGCTCAGTACGGCGCCTGGCACAGAATAAGTGCTTAACAGATATTCTTAAGGGGGAAAAAAAAAACCCACCCCCAGAACAATCCCCTCCCCCTTGTCCTACGGAGGAGGCCATCTAGGGCGCGCTTCACCCAGGCACGTGACGGGAGTGCGGCCTTTCCAAAGGGGCAAAAAGGGGGTTGGGTCCCCATCACGTGGCGTGGGGGCCGGCGGTGGGTGGGGCTTCCGCGTCACGTGGCGGGGCGGGCCCGGCTCCGGCTGGGTCAGCTGACGCGTCTGTGTTTGAAGCGGAGCCGGGAGGCCCCGCACCGACCCCTATTTGGACGCCCCGCTGGCGCCTCCTTCTCCCGACATGGCAGCCCCCAAGGGGCGGCGCGGCTCAGGTGAGTGAAGCGGGGGGGGGGGGGTTGTTGTTGTTGTTGGGGGGTGGGCAGTTTGCGGGGGACGGTCGTCTCCCCTCCCCGTAGGGCCGCTGGGGCCCGGGGCGATCTTACGGCCCCTGATGTCCGATCGTCCCCTTCTCCAAGGAGGCCCCCCGACCCCCTGCATCCTAGCCCCGGTAGGCCCGGTCTGAGGAGGAGGGGGGAGGCGGAGCGGGGTCTTAGGTCGTTTGCCCTAGGCCTCCCGTTCCGGAGGCCTTCACCTTTTGTCTCCCGTTTTATCCGTTTCCCCAGTAGACATCATTTTTACAGTGCGTTCCTTCTTCAGAATCTTCGTGGAACGGTTTTAAAGCATTTAATTTTGTTCCTTTTAAAGGCAGGGGATGGAACCCCTGCGTAGGATCAGAATACCATAATGCTCACGACTGCCCTTGGTATTTTCAACCGGTCGATGGTATTTACTGAGCGTTTGCTAGGTGCAGAGCGCTGTACTAGGCACTTAGGAGAGGACAGATGACAGGAATTGGTAGACGTGCTCCCTGCCCATAACGAGCTTAGGGTCTAGAGGGGGAGACGGACATTAATATAAATAATTTGGAATATATAATTTTGCCCAGCTAAGGCTTCCGAAAAGCTTCCACCTGAGCTTAGATATCAGCCCTGGGGTCTCCTGACTTCAGCCTGCTTCTCTTCCAAGGCGCCCCCCCCCACCCCCAAACACCCATATGTCTTTCCATTCTGCCTCAGAACACCAATGCCCCCACCCCTTAATAATGTTGGTATTTGTTAAGCGCTTACTATGTGCAGAGCACTGTTCTAAGCGCTGGGGTATACAGGCTAATCAGGTTGTCCCACATGCTCACAGTCTTCATCACCATTTTACAGATTTAGCTCCTTCCCCCCCCAGACAACCTCCCCCCTCTTGGTTCCAGAACTCAGGCATTGTACCCTGCCCTCCCAGTTCTCTCCATTCTGAGACCTGGGCATCTTGTCTGCCGCCCCCTCCAGCCAACCCATTCCCCTCTTTCTTTACTCCCGGGGCCCGCTATCCCTCCTCAAAGCGTCTCCTGCTCACAGTCTCCTTTGCTCCCACCTGCAGAGACTGAGCGGCTGCTGACCCCGGCCCCGGCCCCGGGCTACGGGTCGTGGGACAGGGGGGATCCTCCAGGCCCACTACCACCTTCCTCGCTGCCCGAGGAGGAGGACCTGCGCCGGCGGCTCAAATATTTCTTCATGAGCCCCTGCGACAAGTTCCGAGCCAAGGGCCGCAAGCCCTTCAAGCTGGTGCTGCAAATCGGCAAGATCCTTATAGTTACCGTTCAGGTGGGCGGAGGAGGAGGTGGAGATGTGCGTGCCTCAAGATCTGAGGCTGGGGAGAGGGCCGAGAGGTGGGGAATGCTGTGGGGGAAACTGGGGCGGGGGATAGAGATGAGGAGGGGTGGTTGTCTTAGGCACTCACTGGGGGCAGAGCACTGTGCTAAGCTCTGGGAGAGAATACACCCGGGGGTTGGACCTGGCCCTGGTGGGGGCGGGGGGGGCAGCCCACGAGGTAAGAAGAAGGGAACTAGGCTTTGTTGTTCTGTGAAAATCCCCTGTGTGAATCCGGTTGGCTTGAGGCTGGGGTGGGGGCGGGGGTTGACCAGGAGCTCCCAGCCCCCGCTCTCACCTCAAAGTTCAGGAGGCTGCTGGCCTGTGAGGTGCCAACGGGCTGCTCACCTCCTCACCGGCTCTTTCCTTCCATCCCTCCCCAACAGCTCATCCTGTTTGGCCTCAGCAACCAGATGGTGGTGACTTTCAAAGAGGAAAACACCATCGCCTTTAAGCACCTCTTCTTGAAGGACTATGCTGACGGGGCCGATGACTCCTATGCCGTCTACACGCAAGACGATTTCTACCAGTATATCTTCTATGCCGTCGAGCAGGTGGGCCATCTGGGACCGGGCAGGTGGGTCAGGGGTTTAGGAGTGAGGCCTAAGGAATTGGGGCTGGGGCCGGGCCCCGGGGGTTGGGGGGCTGGGGCCGGGCCCCGGGGGTTGGGGGGCAGGGGGAGCTAGGTGAATGACCCCTTTTCTTTTCTCTCCCCTCAAGTACTTGAAGATCCCCGAGGTGACCCTTGGGCGCTATGCCTATGTACCTGGAGGGGGTGGGCCTGGAAGCAATGGCTCAGCCCTGGCGCTGTGCCAGCAGTACTACCGCCACGGCCACATCGACCCGGCCAACGACACCTTCAACATCGACCCGTTGGTCATCTCCGGTCAGTGGGTGGGGCTGGCCGGTGGGGGAGCGGAGCTGGCCCTGGCAGAACAGGGGCGTAGGGGGTGGGGGGGCCTCACTGACCCCCTCCCCCCCCACCACGCAGACTGCATCGGGGTGGACCCCATGGAGCGAATCCCGCCCCGCCCGGACGAGGAGGCTCTGCCTCCCCCGCTGCTCACACTGGACAGCAGCTACAGGAACCTCACCCTCAAGTTCCACAAGTACCAGTCTCAGTCACCTCCCTTGCCCCATTTCCCCAGAGGGGCTGGGTCCTCCCCCTCTGGGACCCCAGCTGCTCCAGTCCCGGGGTTTTGGCTCCCCCTTCCTCCTCGCTCTCCTGGTTCTGCTGCAGCCCTCTGCCCCCTCCCTGACACAACTTTGAGAGGCAGCAGATAGGATCTGGGTGCCCCATTGGGCACTGGGGGAAGGGGGGGCGACTTTGCTCCCTGCCTGGGGAGAACGAGGATTCTCTGGGGAATGAAGCAGTGACCGGGGGTCAGGAGCCTTTTCGTGCATGACTGTGTGGCCCTGGGTAGGTCCCTTTCGAAGTCTCTACTTCCTTCCCTTCTCCCCCATGCCCCTCCCCCTCCCTGTTCTAGAAGAGATCTGGGGGGAGGGAGAAGATGCCTCTGGATTTTACTGATACTAAGTGCTGTCAGCCTTGTTCTCTGGCAGCTTCCCTAGGAACTGAAAGTAGCAGGGGCAGAGCCAAGCTGATACCTTTCACCCACCTCGCCCAGTGCCCTTCTACTTGCCTCTCTGGCCCCCCAGCAGGAAAAGGAGCCTGCTGCTGATTTTGCTTTCAACCCAACAGTGGCTCTCTGCTGGAAAGCCCACTGCCTAGGTCCTTCTGGGAGGGGAGAAGGAAGGCCGTGGTCTGTGAGAGGGACTCCTGCCCCTCCCCCCTCACCTGTCCCACCCCTCCAGGCTGATCAACGTCACCATCCGCTTCCAACTCAAGGCCATCAACATCCAGACGATCATCAACAATGAGATCCCAGACTGTTACACCTTCACCATCCTGGTGAGCCGGCTTTTGGGCCGGGGGTCTTGGAAGGCTCTTCGGGCAAAAGTGGAGGCAGCAGCTGGAGCGATGGAGCCCAGGCTGCTGAGACAGAGGGTGGAGGGATGGGGGGAGGCATCTCTGGCGTGCTCGTTGCCCTCACTGTGCGCCCCCCTCCGCCCCCTCCCAGATCACCTTTGACAACAAAGCCCACAGTGGACGGGTGTGCATCGGGCTGGAGACCAGGGCCCACATCCAGGAGTGTAAAGACCCCAGGGTGTCTGGCTGGGGTGAGGCTCTTAAACATAGTCCCATTCACATTCCCCACACTGGAATATTCTTCTGTGTTCTTCTGTGTACTCTAACCCCCATCTCGCATCCCCTTCCCCGTTCCCTCTCTCTCCAGCCATGCCAGATCTCCCTCACGTTACCAGGCCGTCTGGTTTTCAGTCAGTCTGCCCCCTAGCTGGCAAGACTTCGGCCCTGGATGCCTTTCTAGCTCAGGTCCCTATTTTTAAATGGTGCGCCTCCCCCCGGCTCTCGCCCCCGACACTTTAGGAGACCTGAGTGGGGAGAGGCTCTGGAGTAGCAGAAGGGGGGCAGGAGTTCTCTCCCCATCCCCCTCACCCCCCCCCCCCCCCACTCCCTGCCTCCAACAACACACCCGGCAACTATGCATGTTCTGTGAACTTCCACAGAGAATCTTTCCTCATGGTGTGTCCTTAGGTTGCACATACTTGCCAGCCAAAAGTGAGCTAGGGGACATCACCGCGTTGGCGGTAGGGGTGGGATCCTGGGTCCTGCAGAGCTGTCAGGGACCACCCAAGCCCTTTTCTCCCAAAGCCTGAATCCTGGCCCATCTCTTCCTAAAGGGGACAACAACTTCCGCCTGTTCTTTGACGTGGTGGTGATCCTGACCTGTGCCCTCTCTTTCTTGCTGTGTGCCCGCTCCCTGCTGCGAGGGTTCCTGCTGCAGAATGTGAGCGGCCCTGTGACGTCCCGTCCCCCCCACCCAGCCCCGGCTCCGAGATTCCTTTCTCGTTTCCCTTGACCCTGGAGCACTCTCCCTCTCCTCCAGGATGTCAATCAATAGTATTTATTGAGCATTTTGTGCAAAGCATCATACTAAGTGCTTGGGAGAGTACAATACAGGCAGTAGACACGATCCCTGACCTCAGGGAGCTTATAGTCTAGGGAGCGAGACAGACCTTAAAATAAACTACAGGTAAGAGAACTCACCTAGTATAAGGATATGTGTATAAGTGCAGTGGGGGTGGGACTACGTGCTTGGGAGAGGCAGTGGAGGGAGGAAATGAGGGGTGAGGGAAATGAGAGCATAGTCCAGGAAGGCTTCTTGGAGGAGATGTGATTTCAGTAGGGCTTTGAAGATGGGGAGAGCGCTAGCCTGTTGGATATGTAGGGGGAGGGAGTTCCAGCCTGGAGGACATGAGCAGCAGGTTGACAATGGGTAAGGAGAGAGTGAGTGCCTAGGTTGATATTAGAGGAGGAAAGTGGTGGGGCCTGGATTCTAGTGGGAGAGGAGCCAGGAAAAGTAAGGAGGAGAGAGCTGATTGCCTTGAATTTGATGGTGGGGAGTTTCTCCTCCTTCTCACACTAGCACTGGAACCCAGGAAGGAAGAGGGGAACCTGAAGGAGGGGCCCTTCCTAAGCCACTGTAGAGGCCGCCCCTCCCCTCTCACGCTGCCCCTCTCAAAAGCCTTTTTTCCCTCTCTTCCCGCCCTAGGAGTTCTCCCAATTCCTTTGGCGGCGCCGGGGCGTGGCAGTGAGTCTATGGGAGCGGCTGGAGTTTGTGAATGGCTGGTACATCCTGCTGGTGGCCAGTGATGTGCTCACCCTCTCGGGCACCGTGATGAAGATTGGCATCGAGGCCAAGGTGGGCCCCGGACCGTCCCAACCCCGAGCAAGCTTAGGCAACCTTCCCTGATGGAGCTTAGGCTGAGGGGCCTGCCCCTTCACTCCCGCATCCAGCTTCGGCTCGACCTCCGAAGGGTCCGGGAGGTGTCTCCCCTGGGGGCCCCCCAGAAGGGGACCTGGAGAGCAGGGAGTTGACACAGAGATCGGAGGTTGAACGGGGAATCCCTCCCTATGTCCCCGCCTCAGAATCTGGCCAGTTACGACGTCTGCAGCATCTTGCTGGGAACCTCCACTCTGCTGGTCTGGGTCGGCGTCATCCGCTACCTCACCTTCTTCCAGAAATACAACGTGAGCCCCCAACACCCGCCTCCTGCTCCTCCTCCTTCCCCTCACTCCCCTGCCCCGGCTCCTCTAGGCTTCTGTGACTGGCCTCCCTGTGTGTGTGTGCGTGTGCGCACGCACAGTATATTGTTGACCCCACCTCCCCAAATCCCACTATCTTGCCTCTCAACTCGTCAGCCCACTCTGCATCCCTCACTCCCACTCTCCCCTCTCCCCAGGTTCTCATCGCCACACTCCGGATTGCCCTGCCAAACGTCATGCGGTTCTGTTGCTGTGTGGCCGTCATCTACCTGGGCTATTGTTTCTGTGGCTGGATTGTACTGGGACCGTACCATGTCAAGGTGCTAGGGGGCACGGGGGTAGGGGGAATGAGAAGCTGGGGCCAGGCCCAACCCAGACTCCAAGGTTCCTGGTATCATTTGGGTCTGGCTCGGGCTCCGAGAGCTCTGGAAGGCTTCCTGGAGGCAGTGGAGGGTTGGGGGAGCCGCGCAAATCAATGACTTGTATTTATTGACCGTTTACCGTATACAGAGCACTAATACAATGTTACAGTTGGCATTCAGTCAGTTGTATTTACTGAGCACTAACTGTGTGCAGAGCACTGTACTAAGCACTTGGAAAGTACACGTTCCCTGTGCGCAATGAGCTAGACTGGGTAATGGGAGGTGGGTCCCGGGGGAAGGGGATAGAGACAGTGAAGAAAAGTGCAGGGGCAGTGGTCATTTCCTGCTATAACCTGGTGAGTCAGCCCCAAGTCTCCTCCCCTCCACTGCCATTTTCAACACCAGAGTATTTTGGGGATGTGACTGAGGGTACCCACACTTCTTTCCTCCACCGACTCTCTCCCCTTACTTCCTGTGGTTTGCTCTTCCTCCCCTCCCTTGGTCCCAGCGTAAGCTCCCTTTCTCCATCCTCTCCAGTTCCGCTCACTGTCCATGGTATCCGAGTGCCTCTTCTCCCTCATCAATGGAGATGACATGTTTGTGACTTTTGCGGCCATGCAAGCCCAACAACAGCAGCAACAGCACAGTTGGCTGGTTTGGCTCTTCTCCCAGGTCTACCTGTATTCTTTCATCAGCCTCTTCATCTACATGGTGCTCAGCCTCTTCATCGCCCTCATCACTGGCTCCTATGAGACTATCAAGGTGCAGGGAGGAAATTCCCCACTTCTCTCCCTCCCGCCCCCAACTGGACAACTTGAGGGATGGGGGTGGCGGTGGCGGGCTGCCCTAGGTCCCCCTTCATGCCTGAGCAGAAAGTTCAGGTGGTCAGCCATGTGTTTGTGTCTGTTCTCTCCCCTCTCTCCCACTCCCCCAGCACCAGTGTGAGGGGGAGGCCCAGGTGAGCCAGCTCCAGGCTTACATTGCCCAGTGCCAAGACAGTCCCACCTCGGGCAAGTTCCGCCGGGGCAGCGGCTCGGCCTGCAGTCTGCTCTGCTGCTGCACCAGGTACGTTGGAGGAGGGAACAGCTAGTTGGGAGACAAGCTATTCCTGAGCTCTTGGGCTCCTTGGCATCCCTCTAGGAGAGCAGATGGTGCCAGGGAGGTCCCAGGCTGACCAGATAAGAGGTGCTAGAATGGGTAGAGAGGAGGTGGTGGGTGAGGCCGATGTACTTGTGAGATGGAATGATGGCGGGGTCGATGGAGGAAAAACTTTCTGAGAAGGGGACAAAGATTGGCAGGGAATATGAGCGGTGGAGAGCACAGACCTAGGCATTGTGGCAAGTTGGGAGGAAGGATGGGGCAATAAATCAATGATATTTATTGAGGACTTATTGTGTGCAGAGCACTGTATTAAGTGCTTGGGAGTGGACCACATAACAAACTTGGTAGACCCGTTCCCTGCCCCCAAGGAGATGGAGACGGACGTTAAATTATGGATTCCTTCAATCGTATTTATTGAGCACTTACTGTGTGCAGAGCGAAGGATATTTACATAAGGGCTGTGGGGCTGAGGGTTGAGTGAATATCAAGTTCTTAAAGGGTACAGGTCCAAGTACATAGGTGGTGCAGAAGGGAGAGCAAGTAGGAGAAGAATAAGGCTTATTCAAGGAAGGCCTCTTGGAGGAGATGTGATTTTACTAATAATGTTGGTATTTGTTAAGCGCTTACTATGTGCCGAGCACTGTTCTAAGCGCTGGGGTAGACATAGGGGAATCAGGTTGTCCCACGTGGGGCTCACAGTCTTAATCCCCATTTTACAGATGAGGGAACTGAGGCACAGAGAAGTTAAGTGACTTGCCCACAGTCACACAGCCGACAAGTGGCAGAGCTGGGATTCGAACTCATGAGCCCTGACTCCAAAGTCCGTGCTCTTTCCACTGAGCCACGCTGCTTCTTCTTTTACTAAGGCTTTGAAGGTGGCGAGAGTGGTGATCTGTCATATACGGAGGGAGAGGAAGTTCCAGGTCAGAGGGAGGAGGTGGGCAAGGGGTTGGTGGCGAAATGGATAAGATCCAGGTACAGTGTGTGTTGGTTGGTGTTAGAGGAGCAAAGTGTGGGGCTGGGTTGTTGGAGATCAGCAAGGTAAGATGGGAGGGGGTGAGCCGATTGACTGCTTTACAGCAATTAGAAAGGAGTTTCTGTTTTGACGGACAACCACTGTAGGTTCTTGAGTGGGGAGACATGAGTGGGGAGACATGGACTGAATTTTTATTTTTATTTTTTTTTTAGAAAAATGATCCAGGCAGCAGCAAGGAGTATGGCCTGGAGTGGGGAAAGGCAGGGAGGTCAGCAAGGGGTGTCTCATGCAGTAGTCAAGGTGGGATATGGCAAGTACTTAAATCAGCACTGTAGCATTTGGGAGAAGAAAGGATGGATTTTAGTGATGCTGTGAAGGTAGAATCTGTAGGATTTGGTGATGGGTTGAATGAGAGAAATGAGTCAAGGGTAATGCCAAGATGGTGATGTCCTCATGGGAGGACAGGATTTGGATGGGAAGATGTTTTGTTTTGGACATGTTTAGTCTGAGGTCCCAGCGAGACATTCAGATAGGGATGTTTTGAAGGCAGGAGGAAATGCAAGACTGCAGAGAAGGAGAGAGGTCAGGGTTAGAGAAGTTGATTTAGGAATCATCTGCATCGAGATGGTAGTTGAAGCTGTGGGAACCAGTGAGTTCTCCAAGGGAATGGTATTTAGAGAGAGTAGAAGGGGACCCAGAACTGAGCCTTGATGGACTCCCACAGAGAGTGGGAAGCAGAGGAGAAGACTGAGAAGGAGTGCTCAGAGAGATAAGAAGCGAACCTGGAGAGGACAGTGTCAGCGAAGCTGAGGTTGGATAATATTTCCAAGAAAAGGGGGTGGTAGAAAGTGTTGAGAGGTTAAGGAGGATTCATTCTTTCAATAGTATTTATTGAGCGCTTACTATGAGCAGAGCACTGTACTAAGCGCTTGGAATATACATTTGGGCAACAGATAGAGACAATCCCTGCC
The DNA here is from genome assembly GCF_004115215.2 of Ornithorhynchus anatinus. Lineage (NCBI taxonomy): Eukaryota > Metazoa > Chordata > Mammalia > Monotremata > Ornithorhynchidae > Ornithorhynchus > Ornithorhynchus anatinus. Next base: position 110,536,737 of record NC_041749.1, on the reverse strand, counting down.
CGATGACAGGCTAACAGTCTAATCAGGGGAGACAGAAAGACAAAAACAAGACAACCTAATCCCGATAAATAAAATCAAGGGGCTGTACACCTCATTAACAAAAGAAATAGTGTAATAAAAATATATACAAATGAGCACAGTGCTGAGGGGAGGGGAAGGGAGAGGGGGAGGAGCAAAGGGAAAGGCGGCATAGCTTAGGGGAGGTGGAGGGAGCAGAGGGCAGAGGGGGAGCAGAGGAGGCAGAGGGAAAAGGGGAAGCTCAGTCTGGGAAGGCCTCTTGGAGAAGGTGAGTTCTCAGTAGGGGTTTGAAGTGGGGAAGAGAGTTAGTTTGGTGGAGGTGAGGAGGGAGGGCATTCCAGGACAGCGGGAGAACGTGGGCCAGAGGTCGACGGCGGGATAGGTGTGAACAGGGGATGGTGAGGAGGTGAGCGGCAGAGGAGCAGAGCGTGCAGGGTGGGCAGTAGAAGGAGAAAAAGGAGGAGAAGTAGGGGGCAAGGTGATGGAGATCCTTGAAGCCCAGAGTGAGAAGATTAGGATGAAATAGAGGCCATTGCATTTGGCAAGAAGAAGATCCTTGATGACTTGAGAGGGCAGTTTCCATGAAGTGAAGGGGGTGGAAACCAGATTGGAGCAGGTCATAGCGAGAATTGGAGGAGAGGAAGTGGAGGCAATGGGTGTAGATAACTCAAGGAGTTTGGAAAGGAATGGAGGGAGATGAGGCAATAACTGCGGGAGAGGCTTTGGTTCAAGGGGAGAGAGTTTTTCTAGGTGAGGGGTTGCATGAGTATGTTTGAAAGCAGTGGAGAAGAAGCCATTGGAAAGTGTTGAAAGTGGTCAGGGAGAGGGAAAAGGGGCAAGTGTTTTGATAAGTTGTGAAGGGATGGAGTCAGAGGCGCAGGTGAAGAGGGTAGATTTTTGAGAGGAGTCAGAAGATCTTCAGAGATACCCCTGGAAAAATGAGAGAATTGAAGATGGGACTGGAAAGGAGCAGGGGAGATTTTAGAGACCATGCCTGATAGGCAAAGGGGATTGGTAGGGAGGGGAGGGGAGGGGAACGACAGAGGGTTTTAGGAGGGAGTTAAATGTGTGAAACAGCTGTCACAGACAATGATGGGAGTCAATAAGGATAGAAAAATACTGTTGCCAAGTGGAGGACAGGGCAGAGTTAAAGTAGGTGAAGCTGCATTTGAGATGGATGAGGTCAGCCAGGTGTCTGGATTTCTGCCAGCAGTGCTTTGCAGCTCAAGCACAGTAGTGGAGGGAGCATAGTGTGGAAGTGATCCAGATTGTGGGGTAGTGGTATGAGATCAGCAGCGGGTCAGGGGAGCAAGGGAGTTTAGTTAAGTGGAGAGGGCAGTGTTGAGAGCATTGATTTGAGTCAGTCATATGAGTTTATTGAAAGCTTACAGTGTGCAGCGCACTGTACTAAATGCTTGGGAGAGTACAGGGTAACAATATAACAGACACATTCCCTGCCCGCAACGAGCTTTGCAGTCTAGAGAGGGAGACAGACATTAATATGAACAAGTAGAATTACACTGTGCATTAAGAGATGGTAGTTGGGTTAGGGAAACCAAATGGGGTATGATGACTTTTTAGAAAGTAGGAGGGGAAGTCAAAAGGTCAGAGGTCTCCACAGGGGAAATAGGACAGATTTGCGGATCGGAGGAGGCTGTGGCAGGAGAATGGACTTTCAAAGTTGGTGGTGAGGGTAAAAGACTGTACAGTGATTAGATATGATGAGATTGAGCATGTGTCCAAGTTGGTGTGTGTGAGGTGGGCTGGAGCAGGAGGTCATTGGAGTTGAAGGGTGAGCGGGAATGGACATTGGAAGGGTTGTTGGGGACATCCACATGGATAATAAAGTCCCCAAGGATCAAAATCAAGGGGTGGAGAAAGAGAAGGAACGTGTGAAAGGGATCAAAGTTGTTCAGAAAGTTGCTGGGCAAGAGTTTGTCTCACTGGGGAGCCCAGACAGGCATCTGACTGAAGACTGTAAGCTTGTTGTGGGCAGGGAACATGTCTACCAACTCTGTTATATTGTACTCTCCCAAGCACTTTGTACAGTGCTCTGCGCATAGTAAACGCTCAATAAATACGACTGATCTGAATGCAGGAACACAAGCATGAAACCAGAGTCAGAACCCTAGGACAGGTGGTCTCACAAAAGCACAAACAGTAGAAATGTAGCCATGGAGATTAGTGGCATTGGAGGGCAGAACAGACAGGGAAGCCGGGTCGAGCAGGTGGCAGGCTTTGGAGACCACAGTCAGAAGCCAAGGATGACCCTTAAGGGTAATTTGGTGGGGGGTGGGGATCAGAACCCTCCCTCCTCCCAATCCTCCCACCCCACCTCCTCTCTTTCTCCCCTTCCCAGGGATCCTCTGGAGGAGAACTCACTGCTGGTGAACTGAGTCTGAATCTTCTTTCCCAACGCACAAAGGGCTCCAGGCCCCCCTGCACTTTTTTTTTAAGTGGATTTTTAACTCCCAACAGGCACTTCCCCGCCCCAACCCCCTGAAACGGGGCCCTGTCTCAGCCCCAGAGAATGGGATTGGGGAGAGTGGGAACAGAGCAGTGGACAACGGGCTCCCTGGCTCCTTATTTATTTTTTTAATTAAAGTGTGCTTTTAGGAAATGTTACCCTGGCTTTCCCCTCCCCTCTCCCCACCCTTTCCTTGACTCGTTCCATCCTTGGGAAAACTGGTCTCCATCCCATAGCCATATGCTGTTACATCCATGCCCTCCTAGGAATGGCCTGTGCCCTGCAGTGAATCCTGAATCACTGCCCCTCCCCACCACCCTTCCAGCCTGTCGCCTTCTGCACTTGGGTAACAGCTGTGTCTTGTCTTCACTGCTGCACTCGCCCCCTCCCCCTCCCAACTGCCCTCGACCCCAATACACACTAAGATCATAGGACAAGGAGGTGACCGGAATGGTTTTATACTCCTGTAGCCACAGCAGGGTTGGCACAAATAAAAGGAAAACACAGGTCTTGTGCATATTCTGGTTTCTCTCATTGTGTGGGGTGAGGGAGGGGGCAGAGGACGGTCCAGAGCAAGCCAGGCCCATGTTCCCCTGGGAAAAGGGGCCTGGGAAGGTTAGGAAGAGCTGACAAGCAAGTGTTCTGCAAGAAGCCTGGAGGCTTTTTGACAATACCCCCATCAGGGCCAGGTAAGATACGTGACCCGGAAGAAAATCCCCACAAGACTAACTGGCCAACCAAGTAAGAAGTCACCTTGGGAGACTACCGCCCCGTGAGAGAAGCAGACAGATAAAGGCTGCCGGCCTGCCGGGGGCCGCCAGGCCTCACTAGTCTGCCAGGGTCCACAACCAGGTAGGTGGAGGGGAACCAGTGGACGTGATCTGTTTACATTGCCAAAAGCCCTCTGATGGGATTCTGCACCAAAAAGATGAATCGTCATGAGATGGGCGTCTGGGGATAAAAAGCCACTAGAGACCTGGACAGAGGCCATGCCCTGTTCCTGTAGTTTCCCCACTGGCCCTGCTTCACGGAGATGAGGGGCGTGATCGTCCTTATGGATGTACCGCTGCAAGTGATGCCACTAGCTTTTCCTTCGTGGTTTTGGGGCCAGGGCAGGTAGCTGTAGCTAGTCCCCCCAACCTCTTGGAGCCAGTGTGGCAGCTCTACCCCCTACCCTGGGCCAGTAGGATTCGGGCCAGCGACCAATGTGGCTCCCGCTGTTCTCGCCAGACTGCTCTTACCACCACCTGGGGACAAGACAGCACCTCTCTCTGGGCATGAAGCTGCCTCGGCGAGCAAGCGGCCCACTGATGATAAGCTTAGAGGCATTCTGTGTACTAGAATGGAGATGGGGAGAAGGGGGGTAGCAAAGTAAGATCGTTGATTGGGTGCTTCCCCACCCACTTTTTCCAGAGCACCATAATAGGCAGGCACTACCAGGAGGGTGGTGATGACAATGGAGCCTCCTGTTCAGAGTGACAGGTGAGCCTCGGTCCTATAGGAGACCTTGGGCCTGAGAACCTATGCAAAATGAGAGATACAGCCTCAAATAACCTCTTATCTTCCTCTCTCCCCCTGTGGCAGGAGCCAGGCCATGATTTACTCCAGGCATCCTAGGGGCATTTGACTCAGCCCCAGTGGCCGGTACTGCTCTGGTCAGGTGAGCTGGGGGGAGGCAGGTCTCTTCATGGCCACTTTTCAGGTTAGCGAGGGATAAATGGTGGGGATCCCCCAGGGAACGGTACTAGAACCGGTTTTAATGTCTTCATGAACGATCTGGCAGAGGGAGCGTTCAGTGATATCTCCCAATTTGCAGATGCCACTGAGTCCTTGCGGGTGGTGGGAGGCCGGGCGGATTGGGACAAACTGCCGGAAGGTCTCCTGGAGCTGAAGGAGAGGCCAGAAAATGGCAGATGAGCTTCAGTCTAAGCCCGTGCCAGGGGACGCCCCCAGGCAGAATAATAATAATTATGGTATTTAAGTGCTTACTATGTGCCAAGCACTGGTCTAAGCACTGGGGTAAATACAAGGTATCAGGTTGTCTCACGTGGGGCTCACAGTCTCAATCCCCATTTTCCAGATGAGGTAACTGAAGCACAGAGAAGTTAAGTGATTTGCCCAAGGTCACACAGCAGACAAGTGACAGAACGGGGATTAGAACCCATGACCTCTGACTCCCAAGCCCGGGCTCTTTCCACTAAGCCACGCTGCAAACCACAACTCTGGGATGAGGGGTTTGGAGTTCCCAGTCCCATCTGAGGAAAGAGATCTCCCTGTCATGGTTGAGTGTCCTTTTACACCATCTGTCTAGTGTGTGGCAGCTGCAGAAGCAACCAGAAAACAGCAGATGAGCTGCAGTGTGAGCACGTGCAAGGGAGAAAATCCAAATTTACAAGTGCAGGATTGTGGGCTTGGAGCAGTCGGTCACAACTCTGGGTGGGTGGGGGAGGGAAGGGAGAGAAGGGTGGGGAGTCTTGGAGTCCTTGGTTCACGAGCAGCTGTTCAAAAAGCCAGCGGTGCTGAGCATCACCGGGAAGGGGATCGAAACCCAACAATTGGATTCTGTTCCTCTGCACAACTGTAGTTGTGTATGTTTGCCCCTGGCCTGGCCAACATGCCAGGTGCCATTTCTGTTTGCTCCGGCTTAGGAAGGCCAAAATAGACACTGCGGAGAAGAGCAACCAAAAAGAAGTGGTTTCTGTGTGAGGATAAGGCTGAAAATTTAGGATTATTTCACCAGGCTTACCCTCCTAACTGCACCTCCCTCATTGATGCTCCCATCTCTAGTTCATGGTTCACGCCTACCCCCACCCCATTTTATTTGTAGAGTGTTTACTTTGTGTCAAGCACTGTTCTAAGCGCTGGGATCGATGCACATTAATCAGGTTGGACACAGTCCCTGTCCCACACTGGGGTCACAGGCGGGAGAACAAGTATTTCATCCCCAATTTACAGTTGAGGAAACTGAGGCAGCAAAGTTAGATGACGTGTCCAAGGTCATACAGCAGGCTAGTGGCAGAGCGGGGTTTAGAACACAGAACTTCTGACTTGCAGGCCCATGCTTTTTCTATTAGTGGCCCTCCCTGCCTTCAGAGGGCACCTCTTCCCCAGGCCTTCCCTGCTTCTTCCCCACCTTCTTGTCATGCCCCTCCCATCAGCCACTGTAGCAAAGAGCTGGTATAGCTATTGATTTGCCTACTGTGGTTTTTATCATTTGCCTCTCTGCTGTTACTGTCGATCAATGGTATTTATTGAACACTTACTATGTGCAGAGCACTGTACCAAGCACTTGGGAGAGTACAGTACAACAGAATTAGCAGACATGCTCCCTGCCCATAATGAATTTACAGTCTAGAGGGGGAGACAGACATTAATATGAATAAGTAAGTATTTTATAATATTTAAAGATACATAACTGCTACAGCTATACCCTGCTTTTAATTGGTTCCAGGAAAAAAATGTTAAAGGAGCAGTGAATGAAGTATAGTTTCCCACAGGAATTAATGCCAAGGGCATTAATGTATTTCTGAAATCCAAAAAGTGGACATAATAATAACTGAGGTGTTTAAGTGTTTACTCTGTGCCAAGGCTGGGGGAGATAAAATGTCATCAGGTCAGACACAGTCCCTATTCTAAATGGGACTCAGTCTAAGGGGGAGTGAGGACAGGTATTTAATCCTAATTTGAAAGATGAGGAAACTGAGACACTGAGAATTTAAGAGATTTGCCCAAGATCACACTGCAGGCAAGTGGCAGAGCTGGGATTAGAATTCAGATCATTTATTCATTCAATCATTTATTGAGCGTTTACTGTGGGCAAAGCACTGTACTAAGCACTTGGGAGAATACAGTATAACAATAGACACATTCTCTGCCCACAGCGAGTTTACAGTCTAGTCTTCTGACTTCCAAGCTCTTTCCACTAGTCCATTCTGCTTCTCATGCAATATATTATATTGCATTATATATATATATTTTTATATATATATATATATATATATAGCTTGTATCTACCCCAGTGCTTAGTACAGTGCCTGGCACATAATAAGCACTTAACAAATACCGTAAAAAAATCAACAGTGATTTTAAAAACAATATAATTACAGAACAATTAATAAAAGCCTTTGACAGATTTTTTCAAAAACGTGTACATTTTTCAGTGTTCTTTCACATCTCCTTCAATGAAAAAACAGCCTGTGCTAAGTTTATGAAATAGGCTTTAGTCATAGATTGAAGGGAAGGGAGGTGTCAAAGCCGAGGTAAACTTGGGAGAAATCTCAGCCTGAAAAAGCAGCCCTGCTATCACCAAGGAGCAAGACAAGAAGACTGTTATCAATTATTCATTCATTCAATCGTATTTATTGAGTGCTTACTGTGTGCAGAGCACTGTACTAAGCGCTTGGAAAGTACAATTCAGCAATAGAGACAATCCCTGCCCACAACAAGCTTACAGTCTAGGGGGGAGAAATAGACATCAAAACAACTAAATAGGCATCAATATAAATATGTCTCTGAGGAACTGCAGGAAAGACTAGCTATCTGGTAAAACTGGAATTTTTTATTTTTTAAAAATCAAGAATGTATATTGCTGGTAATGCTTTACACCCAACTCACTTTAATTCTGGCAGATTTTAAAGACTAGTTGCTATGTCAGATGCTTCAGGACAGAGTTTCTCCACCAGCTCCAGGGGCCCAAATAAGGACTTATTTTGGCCAATAAAACTCTTTTTAACTTTTAGCCCATGTTTGAGACAGTGCTCTATTACTAAAAGGAACTATTGCAAGGGAGGATAATCTGAATCCAAGCTTCTACCCAGGCTCAGCGCAGACTGCATCAAGACTTTGACACTCAGCTTCATCATATTCATCATGTTGGACCGTTCTTTAGTTGAGTTCTTGCAGTGTGCAGAGCACTGTACTAAGTACTTGGGGAGAGTCCAATACAACAGAGATAGTAGACATGTTCCCTGCCCACGAGGAGATGACAGCCTAGAAGGGGAGACATAGTAATACAAATAATTTACAGATATGGGCATGAGTGCTTTGGGGCTGAGAGTGTACAAATATCAGATGCATTTGTACAGAACCTAGTGCAAGGATGCACAGAAAAGAGGGCTTAATCGGAAAAGGCCTCTTGGAGGAGATGTGACTTGGGATCCGCCAGATATATTTTTGGCAATTTGAATTCCTTGACTTGCCCATTAGATTGTAAGCTCCTTGATGAGAGCGACCATCTCTTTGACTTCCATTTGGCTCCCAAGTGTCCTGTATGGTGATCCGCACCCAGTTTGAAGATGAGGCTGTAACACTGAGAGAAGTAGCGCCTCTGGTCTGACCTGATAAATGTGGTGATGGGATTGTGGATGATGGAAAGACAAGTTGTGAGGAGATATAAGTGAAGCTTGCCAAAGCATGGAAGTGTGGACACGTAGCAAGTGGTAAGCATAGGGAATTTGCTTCCCCGGGAGGTTGTACGGGTGAAAATAGCAGTAGACTCAGGAGAGTTTGGGATAAATCCAGCGATGAGAGGACCAGGGGAAAGACTGGAAGGGTAGATGGTCTGTGAGGACGGGTGTCCGGAAGGGCAATCGTTACATGCTTCCACCAATGTAAGAGGCGGGATACTGGTCTGAATGGACCATGACTCCAAGGTGACCGGGCATCCTGATTTAGATGGGCTGTCTCTTCAGATTGAAGGTCTGTATTGCCACCTGGTTTTCATTCTTTGGGACATATTTATGCCCTGCAAAACCTAAAAGGGGGTTGCGGGGGGAGATGCACTGAGTTGTAGATTTAGCTCGGTCGAGGGTTGGGGGGGCAGGGGAGGCAGGGTGTAGGGAGAGTTGCAGTCAGCTTGAGGGCAGGGCTTGCCATCCTCCACCACCTCTTCCATTGCCCAAACAGATGTGACAGTAGCTCCAGTTCAACTGTCCTGACCTGAGATGTGGCCTTTCAGTCCAATCTGAAGAGGCACTACTCAGAGTGGACCAGATCGCCTGGTACTGGGGCTGTAGCTATAAACCAGACACAAGGCACAGCTCAACCTGGGCTATGTTGCTAATCAAGCAGGTGATGAGCTGGCAAGAAGACCCTGGCCTAGTGGAAAGACCCTGGGCCCCGTGAGTCAGGGAATCTGGGTTTTAATCTCAGCTCCACCGCTTGCCTGTTGTGTGACCTTGGGCAAGACACTTTGCTGGGCTTCAGTTTCGCCATCTGTAAAATGGGGAGTCAATACCTTTTTTCCCTCCCCCTTGGACTGTGAGCTCCATGGGGGACAGGGACCGTATCTGACCTGATGATTTTGTATCCACTCCAGTGCTTAGTGCATTGTTTGGCACCTAGTAAGTGCTTACTTAGCAAATACCCTAATTTTTATTATTAGGAGGGAGGCCAGGCATTTAATTCCCATTTTAGAGATGAAGAAACTGAGGCCCAGAGAAATGATGTTACTCTCCCAAGGTCACACAGTACAACATGCAAGAGGCGGAGCCGGCACCTGAACCTTGGTTTTGACTCCCAGGCCTGGGCTCTTTCCACTTGGTCCTGTACCCTTTGGACACTTGGAATTCACCCAACTCTCAGTCCCACAGCACTTAGGTATAGATTATTTCTTGCTATTCATTCATTCATTCATTCATTCAATTGTATTTATTGAGCACTTACTGTGTGCAGAGCACTGTACTAAGCACCTGGAACATACAATTCGGCAACAGATAGACAATCCCTGCCCAACATTCATTCAATTCATTCATTCAATAGTATTTATTGAGCGCTTACTATGTGCAGAGCACTGTACTAAGCGCTTGGGATGAACAAGTAGGCAACAGATAGAGACAGTCCCTGCCGTTTGACGGGCTTACAGTCTAATCGGGGGAGACGGACAGACAAGAACAATGGCACTAAACAGCGTCAAGGGGAAGAACATCTCGTAAAAACAATGGCAACTAAATAGAATCAAGGCGATGTACAATTCATTAACAAAATAAATAGGGTAACGAAAATATATACAGTTGAGCGGACGGGGATGGGAAGGGAGAGGTGGAGGAGCAGAGGGAAAAGGGGAAAATGAGGCTTTAGCTGCGGAGAGGTAAAGGGGGGATGGCAGAGGGAGTAGAGGGGGAAGAGGAGCTCAGTCTGGGAACGCCTCTTGGAGGAGGTGATTTTTAAGTAGGGTTTTGAAGAGGGAAAGAGAATCAGTTTGGCGGAGGTGAGGAGGGAGGGTGTTCCAGGACCGCGGGAGGACGTGACCCAGGAGTCGACGGCGGGATAGGCGAGACCGAGGGACGGTGAGGAGGTGGGCGGCAGAGGAGCGGAGCATGCGGGGTGGGCGGTAGAAAGAGAGAAGGGAGGAGAGGTAGGAAGGGGCAAGGTGATGGAGAGCCTTGAAGCCTAGAGTGAGGAGTTTTTGTTTGGAGCGGAGGTCGATAGGCAACCACTGGAGTTGTTTAAGAAGGGGAGTGACATGCCCAGATCGTTTCTGCAGGAAGATGAGCCGGGCAGCGGAGTGAAGAATAGACCGGAGCGGGGCGAGAGAGGAGGAAGGGAGGTCAGAGAGAAGGCTGACACAGTAGTCTAGCCGGGATATAACGAGAGCCCGTAATAGTAAGGTAGCCGTTTGGGTGGAGAGGAAAGGGCGGATCTTGGCGATATTGTAGAGGTGAAACCGGCAGGTCTTGGTAACGGATAGGATGTGTGGGGTGAACGAGAGGGACGAGTCAAGGATGACACCGAGATTGCGGGCCTGCGGGACGGGAAGGATGGTCGTGCCATCCACGGTGATGGAGAAGTCTGGGAGCGGACCGGGCTTGGGAGGGAAGATAAGGAGCTCAGTCTTGCTCATGTTGAGTTTTAGGTGGCGGGCCGACATCCAGGTGGAGACGTCCCGGAGGCAGGAGGAGATGCGAGCCTGAAGGGAGGGGGAGAGGACAGGGGCGGAGATGTAGATCTGCGTGTCATCTGCGTAGAGATGGTAGTCAAAGCCGTGAGAGCGGATGAGTTCACCGAGGGAGTGAGTGTAAATGGAGAACAGAAGAGGGCCAAGAACTGACCCTTGAGGAACTCCAACAGTTAAAGGATGGGAGGGGGAGGAGGCTCCAGTGTAGGAGACCGAGAATGATCGGCCAGAGAGGTAAGAGGAGAACCAGGAGAGGACAGAGTCCGTGAAGCCAAGGTGAGATAAGGTATGGAGGAGGAGGGGATGGTCGACAGTGTCAAAGGCAGCAGAGAGGTCAAGGAGGATCAGAATGGAGTAGGAGCCATTGGATTTGGCAAGAAGGAGGTCATGGGTGACCTTAGAGAGAGCAGTCTCGGTAGAGTGGAGGGGACGGAAGCCAGGCTCACAGTCTAAAAGGGGAGACAGACAGCAAAACAAAACAAGTAGGCATCAATACCATCAAGATAAATAGAATCATAGATATACACACATCAATAAAATAGAGTAATAAATAATATATACAAATATACACAAGTGCTGTGGGGAGGAGAAGAGGGTAGAGCAGAGAAAGGGAGTAGGGGGAATGGGAAGGGGAGGAAGGACAGAGGGAAAGGGAGGGCTCCGTCTGGGAAGGCCTCCTGGAGGAGGTGAGCTCTCAGTAAGACTTTGAAGAGGGGAAGAGAGTTAGTTTGGCAGATGTGAGGAGGGAGGGCATTCCAGGTCAGTGGTAGGACGTGGGCCGGGGGCCAACAGTGTGACAGGCGCGAACGAGGCACCTTGAGGAGGTTAGCGGAAGAGGAGGAGAGTATATGGGGTGGGTTGTAGAAGGAGAGAAGGGAGGTGAGGTAGGAGGGGGCAAGGTGATGGAGACCTTCAAAGCCAAGAGTGAGGAGTTTTTGCTTCATGCGAAGGTCGAGAGGCAACCACTGGAGGTTTTTGAGGAAGGGAGTGACATGCCCAGAGCGTTTCTGTAGAAAGAATCTGGGCAGTGGAGTGAGGTAAACTCCTACTGAGAGTTCACCTCCTCCAAGAGGCCTTCCCAGACTGAGCTCCCCTTTTCCCTCTGCTCCCCCTCTTCTCCCCCCCACCCTCTGCTCCTCCCCCTTCCCCTCCCCCTCAGCACTGTTTGGTTTTGTTCTGTTTTGCTTTGATGTCTGTCTCCCCCATTTAGATTTTAATTCCTCACTGGGCAGGGATTGTCTCTGTTGCCGAATTGTACATTCTTAAGCGCTTAGTACAGTGCTCTGCACATAGTAAGTGCTCAATAAATACTACTGAATGAAGTAAAGACTGGAGCGGGGAGAGACAGGAGGATGGGAGCGGAGAGGAGGCTGATGCAATAATCCAGTCGGGATATTATGAGAGCTTGTACCAGCAAGGTAGCCTTTTGGATGGAGAAGGGCGGATCTTGGCAATGTTGTGAAGGTGAGACCGGCAGGTTTTGATGACGGATTGGATGTATGGGGTGAATGAGAGAGCAGAGTCAAGGATGACACCGAGGTTGCGGGCCTGTGAGACGGGAAGGATGGTAGTGCCGTCCACAGTGACAGGGAAGTCAGGGAGAGGACAGGGTTTGGGAGGGAAGATAAGGAGCTCAGTCCTGGATGTGTTGAGTTTTAGGTGGTGGGCAGACATCCAGGGGGAGACGTCCTGAAGGCAGGAGGAGATACGAGCCTGGGGGGGGGAGGAGATGTAGATTTGGGTGTCATCTGCATAGAGATGATAGTTGAAGCCGTGGGAGCGATTGAGTTCACCAAGGGAGTGAGTATAGTTGGAGAGCAGAAGGGGGCCAAGAACTGACCCTTGAGGAACCTCTACAGTTAGGGGATGGGAGGGGGAGGAGGAGCCCACAAAGGGGACCGAGAATGAACGGCCACAGAGATAAGAGGAGAACCGGGAAAGGACGGAGTCTGTCAAGCCAAGGTTGGATAATGTGTTAATAATAATAATAATAATGATAATAATGTTGGTATTTGTTAAGCGCTTACTATGTGCAGAGCACTCTTCTAAGCGCTGGGGTAGATACAGCGTAATCAGGTTGTCCCATGTGAGGCTCACAGTCTTAATTCCCATTTTACAGACAACTGAGGCACAGAGAAGTGAAGTGACTTGCCCACAGTCACACAGCTGAGGAGTGGCAGAGCCAGAATTCGAACCCCTGCCCTCTGACTCCCAACCCCGGGCATTTTCCACTGAGCCACGCTGCTTCTCTATAGGGGAAGGGGGTGGTCGACAGTGTTAGAGGCAGCTGAGAGGTCCAGGTGGATTAGGATACAGTAGGAGCCATTGGATTAATCGGATTAATCCATGAATTGGATTAACGAATGCCTTTCCCCCTCTAGACTTTAAGCTCGTTGTGGACAGGGACTGTGTCTACCACCTCTGTGATATTGTACTTTCCCAAGTCTCTGTACACTGAGTGCATGAGGCCACGCTGTTTCTTCTCGCTGGGTGAGCACTGGGGATGGGGTAGAGAAACAGCGTGGTTCAGTGGAAAGAGCACGGGCTTGGGAGTCAGAGGTCATGGGTTCGAATGCCGTCTCCGCCGCTTGTCAGCTGTGTGACTGTGGGCAAGTCACTTGACTTCTCTGGGCCTCAGTTACCTCATCTGTAAAATGGGGATGAAGACTGTGAGCCTCACGGGGGACCACCTGATGACCCTGTATCTACCCCAGCGCTTAGAAGAGTGCTCTGCACATAGTAAGCGTTTAACAAATACCAACATTATTATTACATTATTATGGTGAGGCCGGTCGGTGGAGGTCGAGGTTTTCCTCCCGAAAGGAGGTGCCTTTTAATTCTCCCCGCCAGGCCCTCCTCTTCTCCCCGCCCGGCCCTCCCCTCCTCTGTGCTTCCCTCCCCTTTCCTCCCCTCGACTCCCCGCCCCTCCCCGCCGCTCCCCTCCTCTTTGGGCCCGCCCCCCTCTCCGGCCCGCCCTTCCGATCCCCTCCCTGGCCGTCCCCCCCCCGTCCCCCTCCCCGGGGGCGGGACCACGGCATGAGGTCATCGCGGAGCGCCCTGCGGCGAACCATTTAAAGGAGCCGGGCTGCCCCGGCCGCCGCCGCTGCGGAGGGCAGACAGGCCGACCGACCGACGCGACTGGCGGCCGCCCCGACTCCCGGTGAGTCCCGGCCCCGGGGGAGTCGGCAGCGCCTACCGGCCCCTCGGGTTCGCTCCTCCGGAGGGATTGTCTCCAATTCCCGCTCTTCCCGACGTCCCCAGCATCTCCTGGGTTCCGTATCTTCATCACCCTTAATGCCCCCGGGCATTCCTCTTCTCCTCCAGCCTCCTACTGCTCGGGAGGGGCGCTGGCCGCTTCCCCGCCGTTGCTTGTCTTTTTCCTTGTCCTGCCCGCCGTGTCCTCCGCCTCGGCCCCGTCGCTCCCCCATCCCGCGCGGGATTCTTCCCTTTTTCCTTCTCCCCCCAGTATCTTTCCCGGCTGCTTTTCAAAACTTCCGTTCTTCTGGCCGCACCCCTGCGGCTCCTGCAGGTGGAATGAGCTGCGGCGGCGGCGCGGGGGAGGGGGAAGGGGATAGGGAGGGTGAGTTTTTCCTCTGCCTTCTCCCCTGATCCTTCCCATAGGAATCCCTCACTTCCCAGGCGGACCCTCACCGGCTTCTACTCTTGCCCCCTCAACAACCTCGCTCCCCCGGGAGCTCCCGGAGTCGCGGGACCCTCTCCCGGGCCCGGGCAAATGGGGGCGAGGATAGTCCCCTCCTTAGCCCTCTGGGGTCCTGCCCCTCTTTCCCCTGATTCCGTCATCGTCGTCCTCCTCCTCTCCTCTTCCTCCTCATCCCAGGGATTCCTTGTTCAACCGCTTGAGCTCGGGGCTAGAGATGGGGACGGGGGACGGGGGGGGGGGGCAAAAACGGAGACGCTGGGGGAGGTCCCTTGCCCCAAGGAAATTTCCATTTCCGTCCCCGAGTCACCCCAGATAACCTTCCCTCCCTACTCTGCCTACCCACTTCTCCGCTGGGCCCGGAGAAACCAGTCTCTTCACCCCTGGCCCTGGCCCTGGTCCTGGCGGAGTCAGCAGAACCAGGAACTGTCAGAATGAAGGCCTGACTCCTGGATGGGAAAGGGGTGGTCACTGCCCCCCTCAGACAGCTTCTGTGGGAATCCTCACGTACCCCCCTCCCCCATGAGGAAGTACCCGGGTTTCCTGTCTTGGCTGCGGCTTGGGTGGAGAAGGAGGGGCCAGCTCTGTGCAGAGCTGGATGGAGCATGAGAACTGGTGAGGCTCTGCCAGACCTGCTGAGCTGGTGAGTGTCTCCGATGCCCTACCCGGATGAGAGTGGGTGCATATGTGAGTGAGTGCATGTGCGTGCATGCACACGCATACATGTGAATGTGTAAAACACACACTGCCTTGCTTTCCTCCCCTCACAGTGTCTCTCCCTGCAGCAGCAACACTGGCCTTGGGGGTCAGACTCCGGTCACGGGATGTGTTCTTCATCCTGATCGCTGTGGATCTCCAGTCCAGAAGCCTGGGATCCCAATAGGGATTTTCCTCCCCCTTTCCAAAAGACTGGGTACCCAGTTATGGGAAATTTTCCTCCCTGCCCATTCCAGAGCCTCCCTCGGGGACTGAGGCTAGGGCGAGGGCATGCTCCTCTCCCAATCTCTCCTTGGGCGGGACCTGCAGAAATAGGGGCTCGGTGTCCTGGAGGCCGTACTGGGTTTTCTGTCCCTGTTTTCCTCAAGGGAGGGTGGGAGCAGCAGAAAGGATATAGTGATGGATAGAACTGGATGCAGGAGCCTTTTATGTAATTCCGTGTATTACTATGGAAGGGCTGGTTCCAGGGAGACTCCTTGGGGGTGGGGGGAGTGCAGCTGTTCCCTCAGCAATACCCCCCCAGGGGTCCAGGCCAGTCCTGGCCAAGGGTGAGGAACTGGAATCCTGTTCCCTCAGGGGTCAAGAAGTCCAGTTCAATCTGGATCCACTGGGTCCATCCCGAGTTTGCAGTAGTAATAACAATAATAATTACGATGGTGGTATTTGTGCCAAGCACTGTATTAAGCATTGGGGTGGATCCAATACGATCAGATCAGACAGTCCCTGTCTCACCTGGGGTTCACAGACTAAGTAGGAGGGACAACAAGATATTGGATCTCCATTTTACAGATGAGGAAACTGAGGCCCAGAGAAGTTAAGTTACCTTCTCAAGGTCACCTAGCAGACAAGTTGGGGAGCCAGGATAACAATAATAATAATAGTGCTTAAAAAATATGATTGAATGGATAATTATTGTGGCATTTGTTAAGGGCTTACTGTGGGCTGGGCACTGTACTAAGCACTGGGGGGGATACAAGCAAATTGAATTGAGTACAGTCCCTGTCCCACATCAGGCTCACAGCCTTAATCTCCATTTTACATATGAGGTACCTGAGGCCTAGTGAAGTGACCTGCGTAAGGTCTCACAGCAGGCAAGTGACAGAGCTGGGTTAGAACCCATGACCTGACTCCCAGGCCCGTGATCTATCCACTAGGCCATGCTGCTTCTCATGGTCCTCTGATGCCCAGGCTCTTTCCACTAGGCCATGCTATTTGCCAAAACAGAGATCTGAACCCTTGGGAGAGAAGGAAGGCAAACTGAAAACTTGCGTGTACCCCAGATTCCTCAGAAGCAGAGAGAACCCACAGCTGGCTTGGATACCCCAGGGCTGCTGTTGGCAGCAGATCTCTGGGGACTTCCGATCTTTCCAGTCCTGAGCCAAGCCTGGTGCAACCTCAGGGAGCCTACCCTATGTGATGCAGGCTGGAGGGGCAGCCATGTGAGCTGGGTGGGGGGACACCAGAGTTCTCTCCCTGGGCCAGTCCCTTTCCTTTGTGTTTCAGTTCATTCATTCATTCATTCATTCAATGTATTTATTGAGCTCAGTACAACAATAAACAGTGTCATTCCCTGCTCACAATGAGCTCATAGTCTGGAATGGGAGAGGCAGACATCAATACAAGTAAATAAAATTACAGATCTGTACTGAAGTGCTATGGGGCTGGGAAGGGGGAAGAGCAAAGGGATAAATAAAATTACAGATATTGTTGTATTGTACATTCCAAGCGCTTAGTACAGTGCTCTGCACACAGTAAGCGCTCAATAAATACGATTGAATGCATGAATAAATACGATTGAATGAAGTGGGAGATGAGGAAAAGTGGGGCTTAGTCTGGGAAGACCTCTTGGAGGAGATGTGTCTTCAATAAGGCTTTGAAGCAGGGGAGAGTGGTTGTCCACTGGATTAGAGGAGGGAGGGTGTTCCAGACCAGAGGCAGGATGCGGGCTAGGGGTCGGCGGTGAGACAGGCGAGATTGAGGCATAGTGAGAAGGTTAGCATTAGAGGAGCGAAGTGTGTGGGCTGGGTTGTAGAAGGGGAGAAGCAAGGTGAGGTAGGAGGGGGCAAGGTGATGGAGTGCTTTAAAGCCAATTGGAGAGAAGTTTTTGTTTGATACAGAGGTGGATGGGCAACCACTGGAGTTTTTTGAGGAGCGGGGAGACGTGTCCAGAACGTTGCTGTAGAACAATGATCCGGGCAGCAGAGTGAAGTATGGACTGGAGTGGGGAGAGACAAGAGGGTGGGAGGTCAGCAAGGAGGCTGATGCAGTAATCCAGGCAGGATAGGATGAGTGGTTGTATTAACACGGTAGCAGTTTGGAGAGGAAAGGGCAGATTTTAGCAATGTTGTGAAGGTGAAACGACAGGGTTTGGTGACAGATTGAGTATGTGGATTGAGTGAGAGAGAGGAGTGAAGGATATGCCAAGGTTATGAGCTTGTGAGACAGGAAGGATGGTGGTGCCGTCTAGAGTGATGGGAAAGTCAGGGAGAGGACAGGGTTTGGGTGGGAAGCTCTGGCTCAGTTTTCTTCTTGGGTGGCCAGTCTTGGGAGGTGAACCGGGGAAGAGCCTTTCTCGCTCCCCCCAAATCCCTGGGGCAGGAGGGTTGTCCAGAAGGCTCTGGGATTGTCTTGGCTGTGCCATGCCCCATTATCCAGGCTAGGTCTCTCGGTGTGTAGGTGGCACACAGGTGGAGAAGAACGGTTTACAGTAGGGGCAGGGCTTCAATTGTGAGAACAGGCCCCGCTCAACCACACCCCTCCCACCCCACTTGCCCTTTGGCCCCAGAGTCTTGGAGCCCTTACAGGAGGGCTTCCCTGTCCCTGCTGCCACCTCTGTCCATCCAGTCCCCCCAACCATGCTGGGCACCGTAGCCCGGCCCAGCCCTCCCCCTCGGGGTTGGGCCCTAACCTGCCCCGTCCCCCGCAGCTCCCTGTATGGCCAGAGGTGGGCCCCCGTGGAGGCCGCAGATATGGGGCAGAGCGAATCAGAGCAGCAGCCGGAGTCAAAGGTAGGATGCCGTTGGGCCAGGGCGGGGCAGACGGGCTGCCGGGAGGGGGTCGCCTGGCCTGGGGGCTTTCAGAAGGTGGGACTTCCCTGCCTCGGAGACCTGCGTCTCCCCTCGACCCCCACCCCCTCCCCTAGACACGGCTTGTCGAGGCTGGAGGGGACTGGCTGCACTGGGTCTTAAGGGGTCCCTTTTATGCCACCCTTCCCCCATAGGACACGGCCCTCGCCGACATGCTGCCCAGCATCAAGATGTTTGTGGAAGATCAGCTCCAGACCAGCATGGTGAGTCCCTGAGGGGTTGGAGGATAGATAAGGGATGGTGCAGAAGAGGGTGGGGGATAGGGCCCAGGATGGTCTGCCTTACGGGCTCTCCTGTCACTTCCCTTTCCCACCCTTGCTAGGAAAGTACAACTCCCAACATGCAGTGGTCTAAGAAATCTGGGTATGGGTAGTAATTAGTCAATGAAGCACTGGGCAAGTCACTTAACTTCTCTGTGCCTCAGTTCCCTCATCTGTAAAATGGGGATTAAGACCATGAGCCTCATATTGGACAACCTGATTACACTGTATCTACCTCAGGGCTTAGAACAGTGCTCTGCACATAGTAAGCGCTTAACAGATACCGACATTATCATTAAGCACTTTGGTCCTCATCCCAGCCCTGCAGTACTTAGGTAAATATTCGTACACTCTACTGTTTCCCCTATCCCTAATCTATTTTCCTAAATGGCTCCCCCTTTAGATTGTAAACTCCTTGTGGGCAGGGATGATGTCTACCAACTTTGTTATATTGTACTTGCCTAAGTGCTTAGTAGAGTGCTCTGTACACAGTAACTGCTCTACAGATAGCAGTGATTGATTGATTTAGTCAGTGGTAGTTGAGTCCTCACTGCTCTGCAAACCTCCAGTGGTTGCCCATCCACCTCCACATCAGACAGAAACTTCTTACCCTCGGCTTTAAGGCACTCAATCACCTTGCCCCCTCCTACTTTCTGTTCTATTACAACCCAGCCAGCACACTTCACTCCTCTAATGCCAATCTACTCACTGTACCTCAATCTTATCTATTTCACCGCCAACCACTCGCTCACATCCTGCTCTGGCCTGTTAAGCCCTCCCTCTTCACATCCGACAGACGATCACTCTCCCCACCTTCAGAACCTTATTAAAAGCACGCCTCCTCTAAGAGGCCTTCCCCATCTAAGCCCTCATTTCCTCTTCTCTCACTCCCTTCTGTGTCAGCCTTGCACTTGGTTTTGGTTCTAATCCTGGCTCTGCCACGTGTCTGCTGTGTGACCTTGGGCAAGTCCCTTCACTTCTCTGTGCCTCAGTTACCTCATCTGTAAAATGGGGATTTCTGTCCACGTGGGACAGGGATTGTGTCCGACTTGATTACCTCATATGTACCCCAGTGCTTAGAACAGTGCTTGGCACATAGCGCTTAATAAGCACTGCAGTTATTATTATTATTATTTGCACCCTTTATTCTCCCCTCCCTCAGCCCCACAGCACTTATGTACATACCCATAACTTATTTATTTATATTAATGTCTATATCCTCCTCTAGACCGTAAAGTCATTGTGGGCAGGGAGCGTGTTTATCAACACCGTTATATTGTACTGTCCCAAGCGCTTAGAACAGTGCTCTGCACACAGTAAGTGCTCAGTAAATATGATTGACGGATTGTAAACTTTCAAAAAGTATTATTGATTGATGGCACTCTATTAAGTGCTTGGAAGAGTCCAATAGAGTTGGTAGACACAGTAGTAGCAGTATTAGTAGTATTTATTGAGCGCCCACGGGGAGCGATGCACTGTACTAAGCTCTTGGGAAGTACAAAGCAAGGAAGTGGTTTGCTGGGATTTGAAGTTTATATCAGATTGATTCTGGTAACACAGGATGCCCTCTTCAGTCAATGAATATGCAAATTGATCTAAGTTGTTTCTTGAGCTCCCTTCCAAGCTGGGGAAGAACTGCTCCTGATGAAGTAATCCGTGTTGGGAAGGGGTCGGGCTCTCCCTTCGAACTCCCCCTTCTCTTCCCTCTCCAGACTCTGCTCTTCTGTATTCCAGGAGAATCCACTGCCCTACCCGCAGGAAGCACTGAGTAGTGCTGCTGTGAAGGACTGGCCCTAGGGAAGCAGTGCCTGCTGGAATTTGCAGTCCCCGTGAAGGGGCTCACGTTGACTCTCCCTACCCAGGTCCTGGGAGTAATGATTGGCGTGGGAGCTGCCGTGCTGTTCATCGCAACCCTCATACTTGTGCTGGTCCGGAGGTTCCGTGTCAAAAGTGAGTGAGTTCCCCAGAGGATGTACGGTCTGGCACCTCTGGGCGTCTCTGGGTGCCTCGGGGTGCCTCTGGGCACCGAGGAGGAGGAGGGAGCTTGGGAGCTCAGTGATGACTGATGAATGTCGGGGGCTCACTTTGATTCTCCGTTTTCATCCCCCTCAGAGGTGCAGGCCCAGGAAACGCCAAAGTACCGATTCCGTAAGAGGGATAAAGTGCTCTTCTATGGCCGCAAGATCATGCGCAAGGTGTGGCTCTACCTCCCCCTCCACCGGGGTGCCCAGGCTGGGCCGAGGATGCGGCTCACAGAGGCAGAGGCCGGAGGTCGGGAATCCCGGGATTGGCTCAGAGGTCAGAGGCTGGAGGCAGCTCCTGACTGGCATTCCCACCCCAACCTTTCAGGTCTCCCAGTCGACCTCCTCACTGGTGGACACCACCATCTCCACTGCCTCCCGCCCCCGCATGAAGAAGAAACTCAAGATGCTCAACATCGCCAAGAAGTAAGACAGCACTGCTCTTCATCCCAGAGGTGGCCACTGCCCTGACCTGAGAGCTTTCTTCAACCCTCCCTCCCTCCCTCTCCTCTGGGCAGCAGCCCCCGCCCCCTGACGGCTCATCCCACCCCAACACAGGATCTTGCGGATCCAGAAGGAGACTCCAACGCTACAGCGGAAAGAGCCGCCCCCGGCTGTGTTGGAGGCTGACCTGACTGAGTTTGACGTGGCCAATTCCCACCTCCCCTCAGAGGTGCTCTACATGCTCAAGAATGTCCGGTCAGTGGCCTGGGGGCGGAGGGATGGGGACCTCCGGGGACTGCGGGGCAAGGAGCATGGTGAGCTAATCCTCTCTCTGCCCCATCCAGGGTGCTGGGACACTTTGAGAAACCGCTGTTCCTGGAGCTGTGCCGCCACATGGTGTTTCAGCGGCTGTCCCAGGGTGACTACGTGTTCCGGCCAGGCCAGCCTGATGCCAGCATCTATGTGGTGCAGGACGGGCAGCTGGAACTCTGCCTCACTGGCCCCGTGAGCTGGGGACCAGGGGGAAGGGAGTGTTGCCAGGGGAGTGGGGCCTTAGTGAGGGTTTGGGCGGACATTGGAGTCTGGGAGAGTAGGCGGTTGGTACAGGGAGGGGGGCGGGTGCGAGGGAGGGATGGGGTTGGGGTACAGTGCGCGATATGTGTGATTGCAGGACGGGAAGGAAGCGGTGGTGAAGGAGGTGTTCCCTGGGGACAGTGTCAATAGCCTGCTCAGCATCCTGGATGTCATCACGGTGACTGCCAGAACCGGAGATGGTCTAGGGGGTGGGGAGGGAAAGAGGGATGGGGAGAGGACAGACGGGTGGCTGGGTGAAGGAGATGAAATGGATGGAAGTGGGGAGAGGAGAAGAGGGGGCTGAGCGAGGTGTGGAAGGAGAGAGAAACAGGGTTGAGGAAGAGGGGTCCGAAGCTTGGGAGGAGCTCTGCCTGTGGGGTCTCCACCTCTTTGAACTTGGTTGCTTCCCTTTTCCTAGAATTTATGCCTTTCCGTGTCCGTCTCTCCCGCTGGATTGTAAGGGGCAGGGATTGGGTCTACTCACCCTACTGGGCTTCCCTGAACCCTTAGCCCAGTGCTCTGCACGCAGCAAGCACTCAGTCAAAACCTCGGATGGATGGATGGATTGACCGACTGATTGATTGCTCCCCCAGGGGCACCAGCGCCCGTATCGCACGGTCTCAGCCCGGGCAGCCCTGGACTCGACGGTTCTGCGGTTGCCGGTGGAGGCCTTCTCTGCGGTTTTTGCCAAGTATCCCGAGAGCCTGGTGCGAGTGGTGCAGGTCAGGAACCAGTTGGCCTCCTCTCTGACCCCCACCTTCCTCCTTCCTGCCATGATGCGCCCCCTCCCCCGCCCAACTCTACTCCTCCTCTCTCTCAGATCATCATGGTCCGACTGCAGCGGGTCACCTTCCTGGCTCTGCACAACTACCTGGGACTCACTAATGAGCTCTTCAGCCACGTAGGCAGGGGCCCAGGCGGGCAAGAGCAGGGAAGCTGGGGTCTCGGGAGGGGCAGGGTGAGGCGCCGGGAGTACAGGAAGAGGATGTGGAAGATATTGGGGAGACGGGGGAATAGTCGGGCTGTCGTTCGGGGTGGGTGTGGGAGAGGGGCTTTTTGTTCCAAAAGGGCGCGGCTGCTAGGCAGAGAGGGTCCACGGCTCTCTCACCCAGATCCCTGAACCCTCCCATCCCCGTCCCCAGGAGATGCAACCCCTGCGCCTGTTTCCTAGCCCCGGGCACCCAGCCCGGACCAGCCCCGTGCGGGGCCCCAAGCGCCTCACCAGCACCCCGTCCTCAGAGGAACCACGGGACAACCCCACCAGGCCCCCCGAGTCCCCAGGTACCCTCTTGCCCAGCCAGGACCCCCAAACCCCCTGACCTCCCCAAGGCGGCCCCACCTGGGCCCCGTGAGATCTCGAGAACAGATCCACTTTGTCCCCTGGCTGGCCAGGGCCCCGTGGACCGCCCCGCATCCTTGGCTCCAGGAACTCAGCTAAGAAGACCAGGGATTGGATAGAAATGTCCCATGCCCTCAACGTCCTGGGTCCTCATCTCTTTTCCTCCAGCGGATCCCCTGAAGTCCGGCTCTGGGTCTGGCCCCGGCTCCGGCCCTGGTAACCTGGATCCCCCGTCTGCCCCTCTGCTGAGCCGCTGCATCTCCATGCCCGTGGACATCTCTGGTGGGTCGCTGAGGGCCATAGTGGGGTTGAGGGGGCATGTGTGTGTGTGTGTTTGGGGATGTTGGCTAGGGCGGGGGGGGGGAGGGGAAGAGAGTCACTGACGGGGTGGCGGAGGGGCTGCCGTCGCAGCCTCTGACGGGTGGAAGGGAGCTCCGGTAGGGCTAAGCTGGGTTTCCCCCATACAGGTCTGCAGCGGGGACCACGCTCTGATTTTGACATGGCCTATGAGCGGGGACGCATTTCTGTGTCGCTGCAGGAAGAGAGCTCGGAAACCCCCCTGTCTGGGATGCCCCGGGTGAGGCCTCCCCCCCCCACTCCGCCGACCTCCAGTCTCTTCCTGGTTCCCCTGCCCTCTGCTTTCCAGCCGCCTGCCTTTCAACCCTTTGCCCTCGGTCCCCACCCCACACCAGCCTTCTCTGTGATTCCAGGCCAGCGGCAGGTCAAATTGCCGTGGGGCAGCCAGGCAGGGAGTTCGGGGCTGGAGCGTGCTGCCTGCCTGCCCCGCAGCACCCTGGTGAATGTAGGAGGGCCAGGGAGGGGCCGCACCAAGTTCCCCAGACTTGTAGCTCGGAAGGTAGAGCATATGTGTTAGGAATTACCAAATGTCACAGTTGAGGCCTCCGTGGGCAGAGCTGCTACACTGGAGGATTCATGCATCGTTTGGGCTGTGCCTGGGCAGCTCCCCCTGGGGCCCTGGGGCTCCTGACCCCAGTTTGAGCCCTCCCTTCCCGTGTGCTCCTCTGCTTGGGGCTCCCTCGCCTCTGCCCTGAGGGATCGGGGGCAGGAAGAAGGAATCCCCAGTAGCCCTGAGCTTTCCCCCCTGCCGCCTTCCCCAGTCGATGTCCCAGGAACCTCGAGAGCAGCCAGCGGGCGCCTGCCAGTACAGCTTCTGCGAGGATGAGTTGGCTGGCGGGGACTGTCCTTTTGGACCCTACCAGGGCCGCCAGACCAGCAGCATCTTCGAGGCCGCCAAACGCGAGCTAGTGAAGCTCATGAACATTGAGGTGGGGCAGACCAGTGGAGAGAGGGGTGGCGGTTACCGGAGAGGTGTGGATGGAGGGAGGGCAGATGGCGTAGGTCCTGGGGACTGGCCAATCTCTGAGCAGGGGACCCTTTCCTTCCCTCCCCAGGACCCCACTCTCCTGAACAGCCGTGTGCTGCTGCACCACGCCAAAGCTGGCACCGTCATCGCCCGCCAAGGGGACCAGGTGAGACATCAGCTCCCCAACTTCTCCAGGATATCCCTAAACCCTGACCTATCACTCCCCAGCCTCTGTATCTCTGACTTCCTGGGACAGAGCCCTGCATTTTCAGGGTTGCCGGGCTGGGCTCAGGGCAGAGCCGAGTGGCTCAGACCCAAATTTCCTGAACTGACCCAACTCAAAGCCGTCCCCAAAAGTGCAGCGCGCCCCGCCTTTGCTCCCGGCCCCGTCCAGGCAACCCAGCCCAGTCCAGGGGAAGCCGGGGACCGCAGGACCCGAGGTCAGCCTACTAGGGCTGAGAACGAGAAGTGGGAGTAGTGGGCCTGGGTGGGACTGGATGGGAACCCAAGCTTCACTGGGGAAGATGCGACGTATGTGCAGTTGCCCCAGCATGACCCGGGGCTTGCAGTTCTTGCAGTCCTCTGGCACCACCCGGCCCGTGTGGGCCCGGCCACTGGGCCATTGCCTCTCAGCCCAGAATCGCCCTGCCAGGGGAGGTGGCTAAGCCCATCTAGGCTCAGCTTTGGTCTGCCCAATTGGTGTTGCTTTTTGGGCTCCCCTGATGCTCTTGTGTGCCCCAGGACGTGAGCCTGCACTTTGTGCTGTGGGGCTGCCTGCACGTCTACCAGCGCATGATCGACAAGGCGGAGGATGTGTGCCTGTTTGTGGCACAGCCCGGGGAGCTGGTGGGGCAGCTTGCCGTGCTGACGGGGGAGCCTCTCATCTTCACGCTTCGAGCCCAGCGCGATTGCACCTTCCTGCGCATCTCCAAGTCTGACTTCTATGAGTGCGTCTCCGGTGGGCGTGGGGGTGGGGTGGGGTGGGTGGTCAGAGGGAGCTGAAGCTGGGCCCAGAGGGTGGTTTCCTGCTCGCTCAATTGGTGATATTTATTGAGCATTTACTCTGTGCAGAGCACTGTTCTAAGCACTTGGAAGAGTACAGTCCAATAGAGTTGGTAGACAAGTTCCCTGCCCACAATGAGCTTACAGTCTAGAGGGCGCTGACCCCTCCCTCCCCCATCTTGGCAGTTTGTAACTTTTCAGGTCCAGGTGGTGGATGTGGGGAGACCAGCTTGGGTTGCTATAATGTGGGGGGGGGGCTTTGGGGACGAAAGAGGCTGGCTGAGCTGTTGACCCTCTGCCCCCCTGAACCCCGCAGGATCATGCGGGAGCAGCCAAGTGTGGTTCTGAGTGCAGCTCACACTGTGGCCGCCCGCATGTCACCCTTCGTGCGCCAGATGGACTTCGCTATCGACTGGACCGCAGTGGAGGCCGGGCGTGCCCTCTACAGGTCTCGGGGGTGTCCCCGGCCCCCTTCCCCATTCCCCAGGGCCACCGATCCCTCCTTCTCCTACTCCACCCAAATGATAACAATAATCATAACAATAATGATTGTTATATTTGCTGAGCGCTTACTATGTGCCAAGCACTGTCCTAAGCACCAGGGGAGAAACAAGCAGATCAGATCCCAGGAGAACAGGTTTGGAAGTCCCATTTGACAGATGAGGAAACTGAGGCCCAGAGAAGTACAGTGCTTTGCCCTAGGACACACCCAGCAGGCAAGTGGTGGAGCCAAGATGAGAACCCGGGCCCTTGGCCTCTCAGCCCCGAGCTCTTCCCTGTCCCACCCCTCCAGAGGATTTCCCCTTTCTAACCGGGCCCCTCTCTCCTCTCCCAGGCAGGGGGACCGATCAGACTGCACCTACATCGTGCTGAATGGACGCTTGCGCTCGGTCATCCAGAGGGGAACTGGCAAGAAGGAGCTGGTCGGGGAATATGGCCGTGGGGACCTCATCGGGGTGGTGAGCAGCACCCCCCGACTTGGCCCCCTCCCTCTTATATCCTAAAACAGTTCACAGCCCCCTTCCCTCACCCTTGCCAGCCAGCAAACCTCCGTTTCCTGCATATCTTTGAGACTTGGGGGCCGTCGGTGGGGGGAGAGCCCGAAGAGGAAGTCACCTGGTTTCTGGACCCCAACTGTCTCGGGAAGTGGAGGGGTTGGAGCCCCAGAGGGAGTGAGACCGGCCTAATCACCTGACCCTTTTTTTTCCAGGTGGAGGCCCTGACCCGGCAGCCCCGGGCAACCACTGTGCATGCCGTGAGGGACACGGAGCTGGCAAAGCTTCCCGAAGGAACCCTGAGCCACATCAAGAGAATATACCCACAGGTGCCAGCCATCCCCAGGGACCCAAGGACGGGGCCGGGTTTTTTTTAGCCCAAGGGGCAGGGGCTAGGACCTAGGGGTGGAGCACGAGAGCAGGGAGAGGGAAACTGGGGCAGATGTCCCGAGGCCCTTGGGGATGATAATACAGAAAGAACTGTGGTATTTGTGAAGCGCTTACTCCATGTCAAGCTCTGTCCTAAGTCCTAGAGGAGATACAGGACCATCAGGTTGGACACAGTCCCTGTCCCGCGTGGGGCTCACAGTCAGAGGGGGAGGGAGAACAGAGAACTGGTACAGTTCCCCACTCTGACCCTCACCTCCCCCTTCCCCAGGTGGTGACTCGACTCATCCATCTACTGAGTCAGAAGATCCTGGGTAACTTGCAACAGTTACAGGGCCCATTTCCAGGTAGGGGAAGGGGCCGGGGAGCTGCGGGGGATGTTGGGAGATGGAATCTGGGGGCGAGGGTGAAGGGGAGCCGTTGGGGGCTGTAGGCAGGAGGTCGCTTAACCCAGGTCTCGGTTGCCGCCCCTGAGTGGGCCTTGGTCTCTCTCTCCTCCCAGGCTCGGGGCTCGGGGTGCCACCCCCGTCAGAGCTCACCAACCCCGCAAGCAACCTAGCGACCGTGGCCGTCTTGCCTGTGTGTGCCGAGGTCCCCATGGCGGCCTTCACCCTAGAACTGCAACATGCACTGCAGGCCATAGGTCAGTGTGAGGGCACCCAATTACATGGTGGGCGGGCACTGTCGGTGACCGAGAGACTGCCTATTTGGGTGGTGACCGGGCTCTCCCCGCCCCCTCCTGCAGGGCCGACTCTGCTCCTGAACAGCGATATCATCCGGGCACGGCTGGGGGCCTCGGCCCTGGATAGGTGAGGGGGAAGGAGGCAGGGCGGAGGGGTCCGTTGAGGGGCCGAGGCCGGGGTTGCAAGCTCCCTGCCTCCGCAGCATCCAGGAGTTCCGGCTGTCGGGCTGGCTGGCCCAGCAGGAGGACACACACCGCATCGTCCTGTACCAGACTGATGGCTCGCTAACACCTTGGACCGTCCGCTGCCTGCGCCAAGCTGACTGCATCCTCATCGTGGGCCTGGGGGACCAGGAGCCCACGCTCGGCCAGGTCAGCCCGACTTCTCACCTCCTGACCCAGCCTTGGTGCCTGAGCCTCGCACCTTTTGACTCCAGGAATTGACCTTTGATCCCCCGACTTTGCTGCCAACCCCACCTGGATCTTTGAGCTTTGACCCTGAACTTCTGCCCCATACCATCCTGAATCCCTCTGCCCTGATAGATAGCCCCCCACCCTTGGAGTCTCAAGCACCCCAGGGCTCCATCCCCAGGGCCCTCTGGTCCGGGTATTTATTGAGTGCTCACTGGGTGCAGAGCACTGTACTGAGTGCTTGGGAGAGGACAGTACAACACAGTTGGTAGACACATTCCCTGCCCATCACGAGCTTATAGTCTAGAGGGGGTTCACGCCCCCCACTGCCCTGAACTGGGTGAGAAGAGCCTGACTCCCGTCTCACCTGACCCCACCCCTAGCTGGAGCAGATGCTGGAGAGCACGGCTGTCCGGGCCCTGAAGCAGCTGGTACTGCTGCACCGGGAGGAGGGCCCAGGGCCCGCCCACACCGTCGAATGGCTTAATATGCGCAGCTGGTGCTCTGGCCACCTGCACCTGCGCTGCCCCCGCCGCCTCTTCTCCCGCCGCAGCCCCGCTAAACTGGTACCCGCTGGAGCGTGACGTGGTGGGCAAGAGAGGACATTGGGGGCTGAGGTTCGGGATTGGGATCCAGCTGGGGAAGGGGGATTGGGGGTTAAGGGATGGCCAGGTGGAAAGGGTAGCTGGTAACTTTGGGGAGGGGACAACTGGAGGTACATCTCTCCCCCAACCACTGTTTGCCCTTCTCCCTGTCTCCTCCCCTATCCTGGCAGAGGGAGCTCTACGAGAAGGTATTTGCCCGCCGAGCTGACCGCCACAGTGACTTTTCCCGCCTAGCCCGGGTGCTGACCGGGAATACCATCGCCCTGGTGCTGGGCGGGGGTGGAGCCAGGTGAGGGGGCAAGACCTGGCGAGGTGGGCGGGGCCCGTACCAGAGGGTGAAGAGGAGGGACATAGCCCAGACCCCCAGGGGGACTTAAGTTGGCCTGTGGGGCCAGGTTTAAACCAGGCCAAAAACTCCACCCCAGTAAGGTCTGGGCTTGTCTGGCCCCCAGATTCTGGAAAGAAATACTTTGCATTCACCTCAGGCTGAGGCAGAGAAATGGGGCTGTGGATGAGCTGCCTTAACATGGCAGTAGGCACTGCAGTGCACCCTGGGACGTGTAGTCCTCCGAACGCCAGTGCCCATCTGGAAGGGGTAGCAGCAATTGAAACGGTCCATTCCCTCTTTAAAAGTCTCAAGCCAACAGTGGGCCAATGTTTTTTAAGAATTTTGGGATCCAGATGGGCTGGACCCCCAATTTTCCAGTGCCCTTTGAGCCCCCCACCAGGCTAGGGTTGTTCTGGACTCCGGTTGGGAAATTTAGTCCCCGGAGGGCATCTGAGTGATGCTCCACACAGACTCCCATGCCTCTCCCCACCCCCATCCCTCCTCGCCTCCTGACCCCTCCCGCAGAGGCTGCTCACACATTGGGGTGCTGAAAGCCCTGGAGGAGGCCGGGGTGCCCGTGGACATTGTGGGCGGCACCTCGATCGGCTCCTTCATCGGGGCCCTGTACGCCGAGGAACGCAGCGCCAGCCGCACCAAGCAGCGGGCCCGCGAGTGGGCCAAGGTAGCGCTGTCGGTCACGGTCCCCTACCCCGGGACCCCCTTCCCAGAACCCCACGCCCCCAGAGCCCCGCCTGGGACCCTCCATTGAGGGACTCCCATCATGCCTGGGCTGGATGCCCAGTCGGTCCCTACCTCCTACCTCCAACCCTTGGCCCTGTCCTCCAACCCTTCTGCCCCACACCCCCACAGACAGCTGTCTCTTTTGTGCTTGTCTGCGTGTCTCTGTGCGTCTGTGTGTGCATATGTGTGTATATGTGTGTGTTTGTTTGTGGGTGTGCGCACAGAGCATGACATCCGTGTTTGAGCCGGTCCTGGACCTCACCTACCCCATCACCTCCATGTTCTCGGGCTCAGCCTTCAACCGCAGCATTTACCGCGTCTTCCAGGACAAGCAGATCGAGGTGCTGCCCTGAGCCTCCCCTGACCCTTAACCCCAACCCTTTCCCCATCTCCTGGTTCCCCAAGAGGACATGTGGAGACCAGAACCCCAGTACTGAAGGGGCAGAGCAGGGAATTGGCCCTAGAAGGGTGGGGGTGTCCTCCTTCCCCTGGGCTGGGCCTCCCCTCGCTGACCCTACTTGCTCCCCCTGGGCTGGGCACCCCCTGACTGGCCACGCTCCCTAGGACCTGTGGCTGCCGTACTTCAATGTGACGACAGACATCACGGCTTCCGCCATGCGGGTTCACAAGGACGGTAGGACACCCCCAGCCCCAGCCTGTACTCTGGGGGAACCCCCCGCCTCACCTCAGCTCAAAGGAAGCTGTTTCCAGCCTCCTGCCCCCCAGCCTCTCCCCAGCCCTCCACCACACTTGACACCCTATGAGACCCCTCTGGCTCTCGGGGTCCCCCTGCCCCCACCCAGGCCAGCAGCTGAGATGAGGCCCCCAGAGGTGGCCGTGGCCAGCTCGCAGTGAGAATGGGGGAACCCGGGGCCCCTCCAGAACCAGCTTCCTCCTCTGTCTTGTTGGGGACCACGTGACTCACCCCACTAACTCCTGCGCTGGTAACCTCTGCTCCGGCTCCCCCCGACGCTGGTTCCCCTAGATCCATGCACCCCCCTCAGTCGTTCTGGGACCTCTCCTCTCCCTATCGGGGAACAGATCTGGGTGGGGGGTCCTCATGTTGCTAACCAGCCTCGGGGGTAGCGGTAACATTGGGGGCTGTGGGGAGCTGGGCGGAGGGGCCGGGAGACTGGGGCTGAGCTGTCTGGAACATTGTTAACAAGCCTTTCTCGTCTGCCGTGGGGAGCTGTCCTGGGTCTTTTCTCCCCCCTCCACACACAACCCCACCCCTGCCTTCTAACCTCTAACCCCTAACTGTCTGTAACCCGCTAACCTACCGAGGACTTTGGAGCCGCAGGCCAAGGGCTCGGGGGGGGGCCCTTCTCAGGTCCCAGAGGTCAATATCTCCCCTCTGGGGAATCGGGATCCTGTCCCAGCCTCCCCCACAGCCTAGCCCCAGCCAGCCCCCCAGGGTTTTGGCCAGAAGGCTGCTTCTCCTCTTCTCTCTCTTTCCATTCCACGCCCGCCTCCCCCCTCCCTTCCCCGTGGCCTCCCCATCTTTCTTTCTCTCTCCCCTTTCTATCCAGCTATTTCCTTCTGTCTGCCCCCCATCCCCTCTCCCCCATTTTCTCTCTTCGCCTTTGCCCCTCTCCCTCCATGTCTCTCCCGTTCCATCCCCCCTCCTCCCCCTTCCCGCCCCCCCCCCCCCCCCGCAGCTCACTATCTCCGCCTCTTTGTCCCCAGGTAGCGTGTGGCGGTACGTGCGGGCCAGCTCCTCCTACCCCCCGTACCTGCCCCCACTCTGTGACCCCAAGGACAGTCACCTGCTGGTGGATGGGTGCTATGTTAACAATGTCCCAGGTCAGCACTCGGGGGGGGGGGCCACTGTGTCCTCTCCCTTCCAGCCCACCCCCCAGGAGCCACGTTCTGGCCCACCCCTCCTCCCCCGTACATTGGGGGTGAGGGCCAGAGGGTCGCCCCAGGGGGCCTCCCCAAGGGTGGAATCAGGGGCTGACGTGATGTCGTCCCCCCTCCCCCCCTCCCCCGGGCAGGGTCTCTATGGCGGTACGTCCGAGCGAGCATGACGCTCTCGGGCTACCTGCCCCCCCTCTGTGACCCCAAGGACGGCCACCTGCTCATGGACGGCGGCTACATCAACAATCTGCCAGGCAAGTAGGGGGCCACGGGCCGGAGAGGGGGTGGGTGACCCCGGGCAGGAGGCATGGACGCAAGGACAGACAGATGGATGGACAGAGGTCTTCTCTGAGGTCACGGCTTACTATCTCTCTCCATCCCCCTACCCTCATTCTGAAGTTTTCTTCCCCTTTTAGTCTGTCTGTCCAAGCAAGTCTCTCTCTGCCTATCTCTCTTTGGATCTCCGAGTCTTGTCTTTCTCTCATTCTCATAATCTAAGTCTTGGTCTGTCTCTGTGTCTCCAACTGTCTCCGCATCTCCCCTTCTCACTGGTCTTCTTGGGTTGTTCTCCACCCTCTTCATGAGACCCAGGAGTCCCTGCTTTCAGGCAAGCTGCCCAGTCTCTGAACACGCCTACTGGCCGGAACTCCTCCCTCCTCCCTAAGCGTCTGGGGTTATTCCCATGCTTTGGAGTGGACCCTCTCGCTGAGGCCCGAGCGGTGGCGGGGAAAGAGAGGGGGACAGGTCCCAGCTTCAGGGTGGCGGGACGCAGGCTCCTCCCAAGGCATTGGGTTTGGGTCTACTCTTCTCGGTGACATGCGTATCGGTCTGTCGGTCTGTCCCAGGCCAGCTCTGCCTGGGGAGCCTCTACCCCGCCCTGGGCCAAGTCCGTGAGGGAGGGGTCCGCAAGGTCCCTGACCTAACCTTCTTGCCTCTGTCGGGGCTGGGCCTTCCCCCAGGCCAAAACTACCCTGCCGGTTCTGCCCCCTGTGTTGGCCCTGAGGCATGCCTAGTTTCTCCAGCCACCCGCCCCGGGAATGGGACAAACCTTGAAAAGCCCAGGACCTGGGCAAGGGTGTCTGTTTGTCCGTCCGTCTGTCCTCCCCACCCTCCCCCCCGGCCCCTTCCACCAGATGCTCATTTGCCCGTTCATTGGCCTGAGTCTAGGAGTCAGCATGGCTGTCCGGATGGTCCTTCTGTCTTTTGGCTCCCGTGGTTGCCCTCCCCTTCTCTGGCTTAGCCTAGCTCAGTGGTGCCCACCTCACTCCTCTTCTGGGGGCCCCAGAGTGACCGGGCACTTCCAGCCTTTTACCCTGGACCTGGTAAATCTTCACGGGGATGGGGGGAGAGGGGTGGCTCTTACCCAGAGGAAATCCCCTACCTCTCTGGTTCGTCTTCTTCGAGTCACCCTGCTCCTGAAGACCCTTTCTGGGGTCTGTTCTTCCTCCCCTGAAGCCACTCCCCGCCCACCACCACCACTGGCAAGAACCAAGTTGGATCAGTCTTCTGCGAATTCAAAGCCAGTGACCTGGTTTCAGCCCTGGATCTGGGAATCGGCAGGAGGGGCTGGGGTCACACTAGTGGAGTAGGGGGAGCCGGGTGCATTTCAACCCCGTGGCCAGCAACTTTGTTCCCCCCACCCCCATGATCTCCCCTTTCCTGGCTGAACCCCTCTCCCCCCGCCACCCCCATCCCACAGCGGACATAGCGCGGACCATGGGGGCTAAGACGGTGATCGCGATCGACGTGGGGAGCCAAGACGAGACCGATCTCAGCAACTATGGGGACAGCCTGTCTGGCTGGTGGCTGCTCTGGAAGCGGCTCAACCCCTGGGCTGAGAAGGTCAAGGTGAGACTGGCCCTGGTCCCCCGCCATCCCTTTGGACCACCCAGGTCAGAGCTGAGAGGCAGGGGGCCCCCAAAATAAGAACTGTGGCATTGGTGGATTGATCGGTCAATCAGTGGCATTTATTGAGCACTTACTGTGTGCAGAGCATGTACTAAGCCCTTAGGAGAGGGCAGTACAATAGAATTGATAGAAGTGTTCCCTGCCTGCCAGGCGCTTACAGTCTACTGGGTGAGACAGACATTAAAATAAATTACAGATATATACGTAAGTGCCGTGGGGTAAATCAGGGGTACAGCTCCAAGTGCATAGACGATGCAGGAGGGAGAGGGAGTAGGGGAGATGAGTTAGTCAGGGAAGGCTTCTTGGAGGAGATGTGATTTTTGTAGATGGGGAGAGCGGCGGTCTGCTTCACAGACCACCGTGGTAACTGGAACAGTGTACGAAACACTAGGGTAGGTACAAGATCATCAGGTTGGACGTGGTCCGTCTCCCACATGGTGCTCATGGTCTAAGGGAGAGAGAGAACAGGTATCGAATCCCCATTTTACAGATGAGGAAACTGCCACACAGGGAAGAGCTACTTGCCCAAGATCTCACAGCAGGTTTAGGAGTCAGAGCTTGGAGAGGGGTTGCTTCGGGTGGGGGGAGGGAGGGGAGCGCAGTGGTGAAAAGTGGGTGGAGCTCCTCAGGGGGTAGAACTGAGCGGGCTAGTAGCCCCACCAACTGGCCCACTGCCCAGGTGCCCGACATGGCTGAAATCCAGTCCCGCCTGGCGTATGTGTCGTGCGTGCGGCAACTGGAGGTGGTGAAATCGAGTTCCTACTGTGAATACCTGCGGCCACCCATTGATTGCTTCAAGACCATGGACTTCGGCAAGTTCGACCAGATCTATGTACGTGAGCAGAGTGAGGAGGGGCCTTGGGGGAGGGGAAGAGGGGGCAGCAGGGTGAGCAGGGATAGGGAAGAAGATGAAGGCAGATAGAGTAGGGTGGCTGTCTAGCCCCTTGTCCCTTCCCCTCCCAACCCCAGGACGTGGGTTACCAGCATGGGAAGGTGGTGTTCGGGGGCTGGAGCCGTGGTGACATCATAGAGAAGATGCTGTGGGACCGGCGGTCTGCTGACCTCAACGAAAGCCGCCGCACTGATGTGAGTTGAGGGGCTGGCTCCCGCTCGTGACTCCCTTGCCCCACGGGCTCCCAGTGACCCCTGACTGCCTCCTCCACCACCTGATACCCCCTCCCTCCTTAACTCCAGGTGCTGACTTGCCCCAGCGCTGGCTTCACTGACCTGGCTGAGATCGTGTCCCGGATCGAACCGGCCAAGAGCTACGTGTCTGATGGCTACGCCGATGGTGAGGGGAGGCACGATGGAGGGCGGGGGGCGACCGGGGGGATAGTGGCATGAAGGGGTGGGGCTGGGCCAGGCCCCAGCGACTCACCCATCCCCACCCCAGGGGAGGAGTCGGACTGCCTGACGGAATACGAGGAAGATGGGGGCCCCGACGGAGCTCGGGAGGAAGGTGGCTCACCCCGGAGCTGGAACCCCAGTGGCGTCTTTGAGACCGTGAGTGGGAAGTCCTCATCCTGCCTCTGGGACACTCTGACCCGTGACCCCCATCCCCCCCCCCCCAGTAGGACCCTTGAAACCCTCCACCCCGAAACCCATACACTCCTGCCCAAAGGCCCTACCTTTGTATCTATGGCCATCTTGAACAAAATGAACACCGCTCACGGGGCGGGACCTTGTGAACAACCGAAGCAGGGCCTCGTGTGACTTCCTGTTAGCACGTGCTTCAGATGCCTGCCCTTCAGCGTGTGTTTCACGTGTTGTTGCAGGATGAGGATAAGGGTGTGCGGCACCGTCAAGGCTGCCCCCAGGACCCTACCAGCTCCAGCCTGGATGCCTGAATCCCTCCAGTGGGGTCCTCGGCCCCCTAGTCCACTCTGGGAGGAGCCCTGATCCTGGGGCCTGCCAACTCTGCCTCAGCCCTCGATCAGCGCCCTACCAAGGAGAGGAGGTGGGGCCTGCCCAACCCAGGGGATCTCCTCCCTCCCATCCCTCCCCCCACCCCATTCAGCACTGCACTGGACTCAATTGTGCTGCTGGGTTCTGCACTGGAAATGGCCTCTAACTTATTCTCCCCCCCCCGCCCCCTTCCTGCTCCTCGAGACTTCACAGCTCCAATGAGATCTCCACTCCACCTCAACTGCTGCCTTCAGGATCAGGAGGCCAAGGCTAGGGAGAGGGAAGCCCAAGATCATCCAGGTCAGGCCCAAGTTGTTGGGGCAACCTGAAGAAAGGCAGGGTGTCTTCTGGGCTGAAAAGGCCTCCTGGGCCAGAATCCGTTGGGGCGAGCTCCAGGCTGTGCTGCCCCAGGTGAGTCCCAGCTAGGGTGTAGTTCACCCCAGGGACCTTGGGGAGGCATTGCTGTTCCGACGTCATCCCTGCCTCCCCCTACCGGCCCACTGGATGGCAACTACGTTCAACCCGGCAAACCGTTCAAATGGAGTCAGAACTGCAGCAAGAGGGATTAAGGGTGGACGTCAGGACAAAATGAGAGGAGGGTGAGACGCCGAATGAGGTAACGGGGAAGATGGGGAATCCCTTTCCCTGTAAGCCTCTGGACCCCACGGCACCCTCCAGCTATCACTCCGTCTCCTTCCTTCCGTCCCTGGCCGAACTCCTCCAATGGGTCATTTATACCCGGTATAAATGACCGCTGCCTCCATTTCCTCTCCTCCAACCCCCTCCTCGACCTTCTGCGGGCTGGTTTCCTTCGACTCCACTCCACTGAAACTACTCTCTCCAAGGTCACCAGTGACCTGCTTCTTGCCAAATCTAATGGCCTCTCCTCCATCCTAATCCTCTTTGGCCTTTCAGCTGCCTTTGACACTGTGAACCACCCCCTTCTCCTGAAAACTCTGTGGGACCTTGGTTTCTCCAATATCGCCCTCTCCTGGTTCTCCTCCCATCTCTCTGGCTGCTCCTTCTCAGTCTCTTCTTGAGGGCTCCTCCTCTGCCTACGCGCCCCACCCCACCCCCCCGACCACGATGGGGGTTCCTCAGGGCTCAGTGCTGGGTCCCCTTCTATTCTCCATCTACACCCATTCCCTTGAAGAACTCATCCACTCTCATGGCTTCACCTACCACCTTGATGTGAATGACTCCCAAATCTACCTCTCCAGCCCTGATCTCTCTCCTTCTCCACACTCTCTCATTCCCTCCTGCCTCCGGGACATCTCTACTTGAATGTCCCGCCGACACTTTAAACTTAACCTGTCTAAAACGGAGCACTTCGTCTCACCCAAACCCTATCCTCTCTCTGACTTTTTCATCACTGTAGACAACACCGCCACCTTCCCAGTCTCTCAAGCCTGCGACCTCGGCATTATCCTTGACTCCTCTCTCTTCCCCCCCGACCCCACATATTCGGTCTGTCACCAAATCCTGTCGATTCTATCTTAAAAACATCTCTAGAATCGGGCCCTTCTAAACCGCTTCCGCACTAGTCCGTCCACCTGGCTTATTCCAACTTGACTACTGCAACGAAGCCCTCTCTGCCTCCAGCCTCTCCAGTCTATACTCTCTCAGATACCGTGCTGCAAACATCTCCCGACTCCGCAACGTCCGCCGATGGCTGCCCTCCCATCTCCACATAAAGCAGAAATTCCTGACCTTCGGCTTTAAATCACCCCATGACTCTCTCCCCTCTACTGATCCTCGCTCTTTTCCCACTACAACCTAGCTTGGACACTTTGTTCCCCTCAAACCGACTTACTCTGGTTAGTCTCGCTGTCAACCCCTTGCTCACGCCCTCCCTCCTGCCTGAAACTTCCTCCCTCGTCATATCTGGCAGACCGCTGCTCCCACCATCTTCGAGCCCTCCCCCTCTAGACTGTAAGCTCATTTTGGGCAGGGAACGTGTCTCCCAACTCTCTGGTACTGTACTCTCCCAAGCGCTTCGTACAGTGCTCCGCACACAGCGCTCGATACATTCGATCGATAGATTGAAATCACAATTCCTCCAGAAGGGCTTTCCTGATCTCTCATCTCCCCACCTTATCAGCCTCCCCACCCCCCACCCACTACTGCCACTTCAGCACTTCGGTCTCACCTAAACAATTGTGTACCTGCCCCCACTGCACTCTGACTCCTCGCACTTATGTACAGATCTTTAAACTCTGTTGCTTCCCCCTACCTGTAACTTATTTTAGTGCCTGTCTCCCCTGCCAGATTGTAAGCTCCTTGAGGGCAGGGATCATGTCTACTAATTCTAATGTATTGTACTCTCCCAGGCACTTAACTACAGTGCTCTGCACAGAGTAAAAGCTCAATAAATACTATTGAGTCATTGATCCATGTGAGAGATTGTGTCTCTTTTGTCCTCTCCCGCGCACTTAGTACGGTGCTCTGCCCACAGTAGGTGGCTCAAGCAATACAATTAATTGAAAAGACAGACTGAGCTCTGGCCTGGTTTAGGGGGAGGCCTGCCTGGAACCCCATGTGGAACAGGCACTGGGTCCGATCTGGTGACTGTCTCTACTCCGATGCTTAGCTCAGACAAAATGCTTAATGAATGACCACCCCCACTGCCAACATAAATGTTCCAATATAATAATGATGATGATGGTGGTATTTGCTAAGCGCTTACTATGTGCCAAGCAATGTTCTAAGCTCTGGGGGAGATACAAGGTAATCAGGTTGTCCCACGTGGGGCTCACAGTCTTAATCCCCGTTTTATAGATGAGGTAAGAGAGGCACAGAGAAGTTAAGTGACTTGCCCAAAGTCACACAGCTGACAAGTTTCGGAGCCGGCATTAGAACCCACGACCTCTGACTCCCAAGCCCGTGCTCTTTCCACTGAGCCACGCTGCTTTCAAATGTCCGCTGGGAGGTGGGGACACTCAACGCCCCTCCGCTTTCCCTTCCGGGACCTGGGCATCCTGCTCACCTTCTCTTCACACCACCCCCTCACCCCCTCAGCCATCACCAGCTGGATCAGGCAATTTAAGATCCACAGCCCTCTCTCTTTCCTAGACTGAGGGCTTCCCTAACTCCTCTTTGCCCCCAGGCTAGGTGGGACAGCTCTTTGGGGTCAGGAATTGAGGGAGACCAATCCTTAGCACTAAATCCTTGCCCAGATGGAATCAAAGATCAGGAATGTGTTGGGAAAGTAATCCTCTTTGCTGGGCCTTGGGCTGAGCCATGAGAAACGTTCAGCTTGGGGGAGGGGGAGGGGGAGGGCGTGGGCTCCCTTCCCCACCTCTGCTCTTCTCTGGAGTGCCAGAGACCCAGGCTTCTTACCTCTCCTCAGCCCCTGCTCCCTCCCACTTGTATGGGCTGAACCCAGGCATCCGGGGGTTCCTGGTCCCACGCCCTGCCCGGCCCGCCCTCTTTAATTACTGGGGCTCCTTAGCGAAGAACTAATGCCGCCCCGTTTAATTAGGCTATGCCAATGAATGCTTATCAGCCTGAGACTCCCATCTTTGTCCCCGAGGGAAGGGGGTTTGGATGGAAGTTAAGGGGTGGAGGTCCTTCTGGGAAAACAGGTGGGGAGGGGGCAGGGTCGGGAAAGTGTACAGTCCAGGGAGGGCTGCAGGGTTTGGAGAAAGGCTATCTACTACTGCCACTGGAGGATGTGTCTGGGTTCTGAAAGGGGAGTGGGGTGTGGAGGGAAGGAGGGATCTGGGGGTTGGGACGCCTGGTTTCTGGAGGGGGTGGGGGGACGGGATGGGGAAGGGACGCTTGGACTCTCCTTGCAGAGGCTTAGGGAGCCAGGGTGTCTGGGGGAGCTGCCTGGGCCTGCGGGGCCCGCCCCAGTCCCAGGGAACAAGCCCCCAGGGTGGGGTGGAGAGCAGGGGGCCCCAATTACCCAGGTAGCGTGGGCGGGGCCCGGAACACGTGGGGCCCAATGTGCTGGACTGCAGCCGGCCCAGCCACGCGGCTGGCTCTGGGGTGGGGCCTACCCAGCCGGATGTACCAGTCAGTTTAGTGGGGAGAGCTAAGAAGCACGGATGTCTGCGTTCTGGAGGTGGGGAGGGGGGCGGTGGTGGAGAGGGAAGGTTCAGGTCTGAGGTGTCTGAATTCTGGGTTGGGAGGGGGGAAGAAGGCCCAAAAGTCTGGCTTCTATGAGGGAATTGGATGCTGGGGGCAAGTTGTGTGAATTCTGGGTTGGGAAAGGGAATGACTCTCACTGAAGCTGGGAGCCTTCCAACCTTCCTCCAGTTGTCCCTGTTCAGCCTCCCCCGCCTCTGCCGCCACTCCAGCTTCTGAGATGTAGCGTTTCTGAGGTTACCAGTCACCCGGAAGAGATTCCAGAAAGGGTCCTGTGGTGGTTGGGGGTGGGGTGGGGGTGGTGAGCAGGACTTTGAGCTGCTGCTCACCTCTTCTCCCAGTCCCATCATTCAATCTTGCCCCAGAGGGGAGAAACCCTCCCTCTCCCTCACATCCCCTTCTTCTTCATTCCTCACCCTCTCTGCGCCTTCTGGAGCTGATATAATAGCAGCTGGGGGCCAAGGCAGCTGCTGTGGGGAAACCCACTGCCTTGAGCTAGAATGTCTGGGGTTCTATTCCCTGCCATGATGCCTGAGCAGAGACAAGGTTCTGGGAACCAGGATGTCTGAGTTCCACCACCGTGGGGAGGAGCGAAACAGCCGGAAGTTCAGGAGTATCTGCTGGGGCTGTGCATCAGACATCGGGGGTGAAGGTTGTTTTTTATTATCATTATGATCATTATTGTTAGTAGTGGTAGTAATTATAATCGCAGTATTTTTGAGCACTTACTCTACGCTAAATAGTGTGCTAAGCCTGGGCTAGAAACAACATAGATCAGACCTAGTCTCTGTCCCGTGGCTCCAAGTCTAAGAGGAAGAACAGGTATTTATTTCACCGCCATTTTACGGATGAGGAAACTGAGGCCCAGATAAGTCAAGGTACTTACCCAAAGTCACGCAGCAGGCAAGTGGAAGAGCTGTGATTAGAACCCAGATCTGCTGACTCCCAGCCCCATGCTCTTTCTACCAGTTTGCTGACCGAAAGACCACCTAAAGCATTCCACGAGGGGGACACACCCAGCGGGATCCTGAAAAATAGCTAGCTAGAGTTGGTCGCAAAGACCGTGACAGCTACCAAGGCGTCTACTCTGGCATCCGCCCACTGGCCCGTGACACTACGGCACGGCACGGGCACCGCGCTGCAGTCGCTTTGGTCGTAAATGGGTTTCGGATGTTATGCTCTCCCAAGCATTTTGGAACCTCGTTGCACCACTGCCCGCCCACTTGCTTGTTACACCCACCGTCCCAGGGGGGACCCGGCTGGCCGGGACCAGAGAGACCAAGTGGCCCTGGGCAAACTACTAGCTCTATCCCTTCCTCCGGCCTGGAACTCCCTCGCTGCTCCTATTCAACACACCACCACTCTCCCCATCGTCAGAACCCTGCTCAAATCATAATCTCCTCCGAGAAACCTCTGACTAACCTCCCGTGATCCCATCCGATCCGCCCTCCTGTCTGCACCGTCTAGGCGCTTGGCTCTGTACCTCTTAGAGCACTTTGATATTTACCCCACCCCCAACCCCACAGCACTTACATCCACATATCCCTATATTCTGCCACTTCCCCTAACTGTAATTTATTTTAATGCCTGTCTCTCCCACTAGCCCGTAAGCTCCTTGTGGGCAGGAATCAGGTCTACCAACTCTGTTGTAGTCTACTCTCCTAAGCATTTAGTACTGTGTTCTGCACACAGTAAACAATCGATACCCTTGATCGGTTCTACAGTAATTGATTTCCCTTGCACAGGTTCTCAGTCCAAGAGTCCTCATGACTGGCCCGAGACTCGCCTTTTTTCCAGCTTCAGATCCTCTCCTGTCCCTTGCCATAGGCCCAAGGCTACCCCTTTCCCCTTACCCCCCCCCCCCAGCAGTCTTCCTCATCCTCAGCCTTTTTCTCCCTCCAACCCTGCCCCCAGGCTAGGCCCCATGAGGATGACGTCCCTCCCAGGGACTGGGTTGGATAGCACCAGGTTGTGGAGCTGGCAGTGGGTGGTGATGAGGCAGAGCTGGGGAGCTGGGCTGGGCTTCTGGGCAACAAGGTGGCACAGTCGGAATGCCAGACCCTGCCTGAGGCAGCCTGGCTCTCGTTGGGAACAATGATCAAGGAGGAAAATATGTATGTGTGTGTGTGTGTATGCACGCACGCGCTTGCGGAAATGTGTGCCTGCACATGGGTGTGAGTGTGAGGGTAAACTCGTATGTGCAAACGAATGTAAACATATGGGAAGCAGCATGGTACAGTGGATAGAGCACGGGCTTGGGAGTCAGGTCATGGGTTCTAATCCAGGTTCTGCCACTTGCTGCTGTGTGGCCCTGGGCAAGTCACTTCACTTCTCTGTGCCTCAGTTCCCTCGTCTGTAAAATGGGGATTAAGACTGTGAGCTCTATGCAGGATGGGACTGTGTCCAAACTGATTTGCTTGGACTAATCAAATCCAAGTTTGATTTGATTGGATTGTACTGGGTGCGCTTAGTACAGTGCCTGGCACTTAGTAAGCGCTTAACGAAAACCACAATTATTATTATTATTGTTATAATGTCTGGTGCGGAGTACTTGAAACGTTTGGAATACTTAGACTGTGAGCCCCATTTGGGGCAGGGACCGTGTCCGACCTGATCACCCTGTTTCTAACCCAGTGCTTGGCACATAGTAAGCACTTAACCAATACCACAATTATTATTATTGGTATTACCATTTTTATTATCATTATTTGGATGACTGCACCTTATGTGACCTTTGCGTGTGAATACGGGTACTTGTATATGAAGGTAGGTCTGTACGCCATGTGGCCAAAAGGATGAAAAACCATGTTTGTGGGCAAGTGAGGGTGCGTGTTCTTGATTACGCATGCATCTTCCGTGGTGATGCCCATCTATGGAAGTGTGTGTGAATGTGCAGGTATCCACATTTTGAACTTCGCCGCCAGTGCTGCCTTCAAACACAAAGGCACAGCTTGGTGCTTCTTAATATATTTGTATTCATTATTGTAGCATGTACACATCCTCACCTATTTAGCTGTGGTCCTGGATGGGTCTGCGTGTCCTGTCCACGTTTGGATGCGACTGCGTGAGTCGTCACCAGTTTATCCCATATCTGTGTATATGCTTTTGTCCTCTGTGGCTGAAAAAGGTCATGGGAACTGTCAGCAGGTATTGCATGAAAATACACATGTATCTGCAGGCAGCCACATGCCGACACCTACGGACTCCAATACCTATCCTCCCCCCACCCCCTACACACTACATAGACGGAGAGCCCCAACCCAGCAACAGTGATATCCACCCTCCTCTGCGCATCTCTGCAGCCCCAAAGACACACCCTCACTCATTCACACCTAACGACGATAATACTACTCCTAATAAGCGTGGTATTCGAGAAGGGCTTATTCCGTGCCAAGCACTGGACCAAGCATTGGGGTAGATACCAGAAAATCAGGTCAGACGGTCCTTACCTCCCATGAGGCTCCCAGTCTAAAGACGAGGGAGAACAGATATTTCATTCACATTTTACTGATGGCCCGAGACGTGAAGTGACTTGTCCAGGTTCACACGGCAGGCGAGTGGCGGGAGCGAGCGAGGATTAGAACCCCGGTCCTCCGTCTCCCAGGCCTATGCTCTTTCCATACCTCTTTCCCCTACGTAGAGTCATGTCCCATTAGCACACAAATACAGCCACTTCTTCCCTGGGACTCCCCACGTGCGGGAGCTGCACACATCCATTCCCAGCAAAGTAAAGCCATGGGGGCATCCAACTAGACATCCCGATCCGTTCGTCGCGCACACAAACACACATAGAGCTTCCAAACCCAGCTGCCTTGGGGGCCCCCACGGTTCCAAAACCGTAGATCCAACTGGAGCCGGACCCAGAAGCCCAAGGCTACAGACCCTTCCCCCTGGATACCCAATCTCCACACCAGGCCCCGACCGACACAGCCGGCAATACGATCGCCCGCTGGTCCTGAATGAAGAGCATCAACCTCCTCCGAGCGTCAGATTATCATCTCACCACACTCAACCTGAAGCACACGCATGTCAGGCCATGTACACGCGGATCATTCCACCGCCTTCTCCCACGACCTCGGCTGGAGGAAGGGGACTGGAAGCCGCCGGCCCGGCCGGCGGGGCCGAGTGGGCTCCGGAAGCCCAGACGCCTGGGTTCCTGGGCCAGGAAGGAAAAGAAGGAAGGAGGGGAAGGAGCGGGGGGCTGAGGGATCGCCCCCAGCCCGCAGGGTCCTGGTGGAGCTGGGCAGCGCCGAGGCCCCGCCCCGGGGCGGGGCCGGTCGGCTGGCGGAGGGAGGTGGGGCCGTGCGGCGGGAGGCGGCTGCACCTGGAGCGGCGCGGCAGCGGCGGCGGCCCCGGTGCGAGACCGGCTCGGTCCCCCGGCTCCTCGCTCCTTCCTTCCTTCCTTCCTCGCTCCCTCCCCCCCCCATCCCCCCCCCCCCCCCAGCCCGGCCCCGGGATGGTGGAGGCGGCTCCCGGCCGCGGGCCGCTGCGGAAAACCTTCCTGGTGCCGGAGATCAAACCCCTGGACCAATATGACTTCCCGCGGGCTAAGACCGCCGCCAGTCTGGCCTGGCTGCTCCGAGCCGCCTTCGGAGGCGCAGGTACCGGCTGCCGGGGGCGGCGAGAGCCCCGGGGACCGGGCGCGATCCGGGGTCCGGGGAGCGCGTTCCGGGGCCGAGGGTGGGGCGGGAGGGGAGGGCACTGCGGTCTGGGAATCGGGGGGCCGGGGATCGAAAGCCGGGGTGGGCCCGGGCTCCGCCCCCCTGCCGCTGGGCAGCCGGCGGGGCGCGACGAGCCGGGGCCGGGGAGCCGCAGGTGCGGGGGCCGAGCGGAGCGGCCGGACCCCCGGCTGGGGAGGGGCCGCGGGAGCGCGGAGATGAAGGCGGACCGGGCCGCAGGTGTGCGCCTCTGGGAGCGGCGGAGGGGAGGGAGGGGGAGACGGGGCCGGGGTCGGATCGGACCGGGACCGGCCCGGAACCGGGGTGGAGCCGTTGCGGCTGCGAGAACGGGGGCCAAGGCCCGGGCCCCGCCGGGAACAATAGAAGCGGCGGCGGCGGCCGGGAGAGGCCGCGGGGAGGGGGCCGGGGAGGGGAGGCGGGGGGAAACGGGGCGGGGGGCGACCGCTTTGTGCAGGCTCCCTGCTCGCGGGGCCGCCGGGCCCCCTGGGTTTCCACAGGGCCGTGGGGTGGGGGGGTGGGGGACGACGACGACC
Organism: Ornithorhynchus anatinus; assembly: GCF_004115215.2. Taxonomy (NCBI): domain Eukaryota; kingdom Metazoa; phylum Chordata; class Mammalia; order Monotremata; family Ornithorhynchidae; genus Ornithorhynchus; species Ornithorhynchus anatinus. Next base: position 110,492,814 of record NC_041749.1, on the reverse strand, counting down.
GGAGAGCCTGGCTGGTGGGAAGCGGGGGAGGCCAGGAAACCTGGGCTTAGAGGGAAGCGGAGGCCCAGCCAGAGGGCCGCCCGGGTCCTCCTCTCCAGTCCCTCCCCAGCCGGTCCCCGGCCCTCTGCCCCCTCCCGGCCTTCCGGCTCCGTGGGGCTGGACTTTGCCTCCCCCAAGGCAGAGAGCGGGGGCTGGCAGGGGAGGCAGCGGCTAGGGGGGAACGGCCGCCCCGCCCCCGCCCCCAGCCGACTGGGGCCTGAGGTTCCCCGGCTCTTGGCTGCCCCGACCCACCTACCTGCCGCCCCCCGCCCGCCCGCCCCTCCTCTCTGCCGCCCAGCTCTCCCGGCAGCCGCCCGACCCTTTATCTCGCACCGGCCCCCAGGCTGCCACTTGGCAGAGGCCGACCCGACCGTTCGGCCGAGGTGGAGGAGGCTGGAAGAGGCTCCTGGAACGCGGGGGGAGCCCGATGCCCAGGTTCTGGAACTGCCCGCCCCTACCGCCCCCTCTCCGCTCCCTCCTCCTCCTGTGCCAGGGGAGGTGCTGCGCAAACAGGACCGCGCCTCGCTTCCTTCACCTCCCCCTCCAGCTCCCTCCTCTCCCACCCCCATTTATCTCATCCCTCCGTGGCTCTCTCCTCCACCCCTCTTTGCCTCTCTCCCTTTCCCCTTTCTACCTCCTTCACGTCCCCCTCCATTCAGTCCCTCAGAGGTATTTGCTGAGCGCCCACCGTGTGGAGAACAGGGTGCTAAACTCTGGAAAAGGTACAGTAGTCGCTAGATGCAATCCCGGCCCTCGAGTTTACAATCTCCCTTCCCCCTCCCTTATTTTTCCTTTATCCTCCTAACCCTCCTCTCCCCTCCCCCTTCCCCCCTCCCTTTCCGTCAGTGATATTTATTCAGTGTTTACGCGGAGCACTGTTCTAAGTGCTGGAGAGAGTACAGTGAGTTAATAGACACGATCCCTGCCCTCAAAGAGTTGACAGTCCACTTTTCCTCCCATCTTTCCTCCTCCCCACTCCTTCCCTTCACCACCCTCTCCACCCCCACAACCCCAGGCTGGGGCGCTTAGAACGGTGCTGGACACATAGTAAGCGCTTAACAGATACCAACGTTATTATTATTATGAGGGGAAAGCTAGAGGCCATGACACGTCAATCCTAGGAGCCTGGTGCCGGATATGCGGGGGCTCTGAAGTTTGGGGTTTTGTTAGGGTATTTAATATTTTTAGTCCACTATTTAAGCACTTACTCTGTGCCAAGCACTGTTCTAAGCACTGGGGTAGAAACAAGTTAATCAGATCAGACCCAGCCCCTGTTCCACACAGGGTTCACAAGCCAAGTAGGAGGGAGAACAGGCTCACCGAATCCCCGTTTTACAGATGAGGGAACCGAGGCCTAAAGAAGTTTTTCTCTCTAGCTCCTCTTGAGCTTCAGCTGCCCTCCTGCTCTGGCCCTAGGAAACAGGGTGCCCCGAGGCCCACCTCCCCACGTGGGCGTGTGGGGTTGGGCTGGTTTTGCGGGGGCGGGGGGAAACCGGACCTGTGAGGCCGAATGGTATCTCAAGCCGAGCTGGAGAGTTGGCCAGAGAGGGAGATCTCCTCTGCACAGAGGGCGGTGGAAAAGGGGCCCACCCTCTGCTCTCCAACTCGCTGCCTGCACTTGGATTCTCTCCTCGCTCTGGTGGTTCCTCCTCTCGGAACCCAGGCGTCCTGCCTCCCAGTCCGCAGCTCAGCAGCTGCTCCACCTGGGTGCTGGCTGGAGGGGGAGGGGAAGCCCTGGGTTAATTAAGCACCTCCACTTTAATGAGCTCTCTGGGGTGGGGATGGGGGAGGCCTCTTCCCATTTCCCATTACAATAGAGGGACCTTGTTGACCTCCTTCCTTCTCTGAACTCTCCCCCTGATTCCCCTCCTTTCCTGAGGAGGGGGGTCTAGAACCACAGAGTGGGGAATCTGACCTGTGGGACCTGCCCGGGCCCCCCCCCGCCCCGCCCCACCGCAAACACACGCACGCACACACACACACCATCACCACCACTACCACCTCAGGGATCCGGTTCTCACCCAGATCAACCTGTTCCCTTGGGAGCCACAGAGTTACGTGGTGGCTGTCAGTTACTCAGTTCCGCCTTTCCACCCAGGACCCAGGCGTCCTGTCCTCCAACTTTCCCCATCGGAACCTGGCTTCCCTCCCAGAGTCAGGGCGTCCTGTTTCCCAGCTCTTCCCACTAGACTCCCTTCTCCTCTCAGGACCCAGGTGTCCTGCCCCCGCACCCTCAGCCCCTGCTCCTGCACTCTGGGTCCCTGGGAACTTCTGTCAGCCCTCACTCCTCCCCCCCAGGAGGGAGAGATCAAAGTTGACTGGGCAGCTGGCCAGCAGCTCCTGGACAAACTGGTTTCCCTGCCCACGTGAGGGCTGAAATCCCGGGCCCGAGACTATGTCACGGGCCAAAGGCTTCTGCCCTTCAACCACCCCTCACCCCCACCCTCTCCTCCCTTGAAGCAGGATGGTTTGGGGTGGGCTGGGTAACAGAAAGAGAAGTAGAGGCTGGATGGGGAGCAGCTGGGAGTGGGCAAGGTGTCCTGCATTTTCTCTGGGGAGATTCAGGGCCTGCTCAGGAGCTGGTTTTCCAGAGTTGCTCCAGAGGTCATGTCCCACCCCCTGCTTCCGTATCAGCCTGTTTGGAGGAACCCTTCCTCCTCAGCCCAACCTTTCCCTCCTCGTCCCTCCTCAGCTTCTCTGGGCTCTTCCCCAGAGGAAGAAACTGGAGCGAAGCTGGGCCAGGAACCGGGACTCACCTTGCCCTCCCCGTGCTCCCATCGGGGTCGCCGGGGTCCCTGCCCCAGGGCCGTGGAAGCTAGAGGAGCCCCTTTCGTTGGCAGTCCTTTGGGATTCTGTTCCTCGAAGCATGGGGTCCAGGGTCTGGCACAGAACTCCTGGCTTCCTGGATCAGGATTCGGAGTCAGCTAAGCAGTGGGAGCTTAGGACTCAACTGCGCCTGATGTCAGTGTTTTGGACCTACCCCCAGCGCTTAGCAAGGTGCTTGAGATGTGATAAACGCTTAACAAATACTATTATTTTTTATCATTATTATTATTATTATTATCATTCTGTGCGTAGTCTACTCTTGGGACTTTAAGCTCTCCTTCCTTCCCCTACCACAACTCTCAGTTCAGTGATGTCAGCAAATGCGATTGGGGGCGGTGGGAGAGGGCAATGTGGAATCTTGCCCCCCTGGGCCTGTGTGATGCAAGACCTGCCCTGGCTGGAACCCAGGAATCCTGGCCCCCAGGCCAAAGCCCTGCCAATTTGACCCCAGCTGTTGACAGAGGGGCTGGTGGGACCCTGCAGAGGGGCTTTTTGCCCCCAGGCTTCTTCCCCTCCAGGCAGACCCCACCCTCCTTCCCCAAGCTGGTGAGGGGGTTTACGCTAGGACTCCTGCTGGGGGTTGGAGGCCGAGGGCGTTGAGGGCTGGGGATGAGAGGGAGAGCTGGGGGTGGGGGGGAAGACAGGGTGAATAGGTCACCTGGGATCCAAAGCAAGCAAAATACCCTGGACCCCCTTGACTTTCAGCTCTCTGACTTCCATTTTCCCTACTCCACTGGAACCCACCAGTCACATTTCTTGAGCACCTACTGTGTGTGAAGCACTGGACTAAGCAGTTGGGAGAGTGCAATAGCTAGTAGACGTGACCCTGCCCTCCAGGAGCTCACAATCTGATGGGGGGCGGGGAGATAGCCGCTTAAAGAAATCCAAAGAGGAGGAAGTAATAGAGTATATAAGATATGGTTCAGAAGGACTCAAGTGGCTCTTGGGGGATGTCCTGTGGGTAAATGAGAGCGTTCAGGCAAGGCCTCCTGGAGGAGATGTGATTTCAGAAGGGTTTTGAAGATGGGGAGAATGGTGGTCTGCTGGATGGGAAGAGGAGGGAGTTCCAGGAAATAGGACGTGAGCAAGAGGTCGGCAGCCGGAGAGGCGAGAATGAGACGCCGTGAGCAGGTTGGCCTGAGAGGAGCGAAGGGGGCGAGCCGGGGTGTGGGAGGAGAGGAGAGTGGCTAAGTAGAAGGGAGAGTGTGGATTGAGTGCCTCGAAGCCAGTTATCAGGAGTAACAATCCTCCCTTTCTCAGGTCCCCAGGACGACCTCCTGGGTGAATCCAATAGCCTCTCCTCTGTTCTCGTACTTCTGGACGCTGCTGTTGACCCCCCACCTCCGAGACCCTCCCTCCGACCCCAACTTTGAGGATCCTTATCCTCCTGGTTTTCCCACCTCATCTGTCTACTCCTCTTAGGCCTCCCCTTCCTGCCTTGACCCATTTGCTGCGGACTTCCCCCAGGGCCCCAGGTGTGGGTCTCTGCAGTCTTCTCCCCTATTACCTTCATTCCCTCAGGGAGCTTTTGCTGTCCTGGGTGACTCTTGGATGTCTTCCAAAGCCCCATCTTTCCAGCTCCCCTCCTATCTCCTCCTGCCTCTAGGGCATCTCCATTCAGATCTCCTGCCTTCTGGGAGAGACCTCAGTTTGTTCATTCATTCAATCGTATTTATTGAGCACTTACTATGTGTAGAGCACTGTACTAAGTGCTTGGAAAGTACAATTCGGCAACAGATAGAGACAATCCCTACCCAACAACGAGCTCACGGTCTAGAAGGGGACTACAACCACACCACAACTACAACTGTGCTTATCCCTCCCCCCACCCTGTGCATGCACACAAGCCCCTGTGTGTGCACACACTCTCTCTCACGCACTCCTACCCAGATCCTCCCCTTTCTCCCCCATTGTTACTGTTCTCTCTGACCCTCACATTCGCAGCCTTGGAGTCATCTTTGACTCCCTTCTCTCTTCCCCACCTCCCCCCACTATTCAATGTGTTGCCAAATTCCGCTTCTTTTGTCCCGAACGAAATCTCCCAGGTCCGTCCGTCCCTTCCTTTCTGTCTCCACAGCTACTCCCCCTAGTTCAAGGCCTAACTTTCTCATGTCAGCATTACTGCAGGAGCCCCAGAGTGAGGTCCAGGCCGGGCAGCAGAGGACGGGTGGACCAGGCTCGGATGACCCAGGTCCTCACGGATCCGGCCTGCTCAGGCCTGCCACCAGGGCGTGGGGCTCGTGTCTGTGCGGTGCTGGTCCACGGCCATTTCTGGGTCAGCCCTGACTTTCCCTCTAGTGACCGACCCACTGTGGATCACTCATCCATGAACCTAGCCAAAACTCTCTTGAATCTCATACTGTTTTGGCTCAGTGACTTCCTGGGGTAACAGGTTTCATACGCTTCCGGCCCGCTGGGTGACGAAGCTGCCTTTGGTTTCTTTGGAACCTTCCACCCTCAAGCTCCATTGGCTGCTGTTTCGTCCTGGGGTTGTGAGACTTGGGGAACAACGATTCTGTGTCCGCCTGTCCACGCCCTTCGTGATTCTGCCGGCTTCGATTGCGTCCCTCTCTTGGCCTGTGTCTTTCCAAACTGAAGAATCCTAGTCTTTTCTGTCTGTTCTGAGATGGAATCAGTCAATCAAGTGTATTTATTGAGGGCTTACCATGTGCAGACCAGTGTACTAAGCTCTTAGCACTGTACCAAAGCTGCTCCACCCCTGTGATCATCTGTGTCCCCCTCATTCATTCATTCACTCATATTTCTTGAGCGCTTCCTGTGTGTAGAGCACTGTACTAAGTGCTTGGGAGAGTAGAATACGACAATAAGCAGACGAGACGCATTCCCTGCCCACAGTGAGCTCCTTCTCCAGCTCAGGCACATCTGGCACATGGACCTGGGCCATAATTCCTAGTGACACTTGCACAGTGTAAAACGGGATGGGCACTGTGGAAGCGGAGCCCTCCTCGTCCCTGGGAGCCAACGTGGTGGCTCCGTTTCTTGCCTCTCCAGACTGGCCAGGGCCCTGGCTCCCCGACCTGCTCCTAGAGCCTGTGGGCTTTCTCTTGCCCTCTCACCTGACTTTTCTAAGGCCCAACCCTGGAATCCAGTGAGGACGAGCTGGACGACTTCCTCACTACCCAAGCCCCTTGGATCAGGCCTCCTGAGGCCAGGGGGCACCCAGGGCCCCAAGCAAGCTCAATAGGTGTGGTGCCGAGTGACCGCGGGGGAGAGCGGGGCCTCCCGGGGTGGGGTGGGAGAGTGCAATAGGGGGACCCAAAGTGGTGATGAAGACTATGGGACTATGAAGACCATGTGGGACAGGGACTGCATCCAACCTGCTTTTCTGGTATTTAACCCAGTGCTTAGTACGCAGTGAAGCAGTGTGGCTCAGTGGAAAATCACGGGCTTGGGAGCCAGAGTTCATGGGTTCGAGTTCCGGCTCTGCCACTTGTCAGCTGGGTGACTGTGGGCAAGTCACTTCACTTCTCTGGGCCTCAGTTCCCTCATCTGTAAAAATGGGGATTAAGACTGTGAGCTTCCTGATTACCTGATTACCCTGTATCTCCCCCAGCGCTTAGAACAGTGCTCTGCACATAGAGCTTAACAAATACCAACATTATTATTATTATTATTATTATTATTACAATGCCTGGCACATTGTAAGCACTTAAGTACCATTTAGCGATACAAGCTGATCAAATTGGACACCATCCAGGTCCCACGTGGGGTTCACAGTCTTAATCCCCATTTTACAGATGAGGTAACTGAGACCCAGAGAAGTTAAGTCACTTGCCCAAGGTCGCACAACAGACAAGTGGCAGAGCCAGGATTAGAACCCAGACTCTCTGACTCCTAGGCCCAATATCTATCCACGAGGCCACGTTGCTTCTTTGGCTGGGGCTGGGTGGGGTATGAGCACGTGCTGACTGGAGTCCTGTCACAGATGATGATGATAATAATGATGGCATTTTTTAAGCACTTACTATGTGCAAAGCACTGTTCTAAGCGCTGGGGAGGATACAGAGTGATCAGGTTGTCCCATGTGGGGTTCACAGTCTTCATCTCCATTTTACAGATGAGGTGACTGAGGCGCAGAGAAGTGAAGTGACTTGCCCCAAGTCACACAGCAGACAAATGGCAGAGCCGGGATTAGAACCCATGACCTCTGACTCCCAAGCCCGGGCTCTTTCCACTGAGCCACGCAGCTTCTCTTCAGCTTCCGGGCCGACCCCAGTCCTGTCGTGAGGTGTGGGGCGGGCCATCTGTGGCTTCATCCTTCCAGTCCCAATCCCTGTAGGGTCAGTGGCTCTCATGACCCCTGCCCGCTTACCCATCAGGGGTAAGCGCCAGCGTGGGAGTCGGCACTCGCATGGCCAAACGACTGATCTCAGAGGTGCCCAAGGATGACCGGGAACACACGACCCCTTCCCTCCAGGAGCGCAGAGAGGGCCTGGCCGGGCCTACCTCAGTAGAGGGCAACGGGGTTAGGTTCAGGCCTTCTGTTCCCGCAGCTTGGGGTGGGTTAGGCCCTGTCATTTTGTCCCGGGCAAGTCATGATGATAACGATGGCAATAACAGTAGCTTATGGTAAGTGCTTATTCTGGGCCGAGCACTGTCCTTAGGGCTGGGGTCGAGACCAGATCATCATCGTGAAGCTGTGGGGCTTAGTGGAAATAATAATAATAACGTTGGTATTTATTAAGCGCTTACTATGTGCCGAGCACTGTTCTAAGCGCTGGGGTGGATGCAGGGTAATCAGGTTGTCCCACGGGAGGCTCACAGTCTTTATCCCCATTTTACAGATGAGGTAACTGGGGCACCGAGAAGTGAAGTGACTTGCCCAAAGTCACACAGCTGACAGGTGGCGGAGCCGGGATTGGAACCCATGACCTCTGACTCCTAAGCCCGTGCTCTTCCCACTGAACCACGCTGCTAGAGCACAGGCCTCTAATCCCAGCTCCGCCGTGTGCCTGTTGTGTGACCTTGAGCAAGTGCCTCACTTACCTCATCTACAAAATAGAGATTCAATACCCGTTCTCCCTCCGACTGAGAGTGTGAGCCCTGTGAGGGTCAGTGACTGTGTCCGACCTGATCATCCTGTATCTTCCCTGGTGCTTAGTACAGTGCTTGACACATGTGCTTAAGGAATACCACAATTATCATCAGGTGGCACGCAGTCCGTAGGACCAACTCCCACTGTGAATCCCAGATCCCAGATCAGGTCAAGTGAGGCTCAGGCAAAAGGAAGATGGGTGTTGGGCTGGGGTTGTGCCCCAGAACGTCACTCCCTTCTCCCTGCTTCCAGCTGCTCCTCCCTCCACCAAGCAGGGCGGAGGTCTTTTCTCCAGCACCAGTGTGCTCACATCAATCCTGCTGCTCTGAAGCCTGCAGCGACTCCCAGTTGCCTCTTGATTTGATTAAAGCTCCTGACCAGCCACTGCCCTCTTTCTCCATCGCTGCCCTGCTCTGACTCATGCTCTCTGCTCCAGCCACATACAAGCGCTAGGCCGGGAAGTGGAGACCTGGGTCCTAGCCTGGGACCTTCTCCGTGTCCCTCGTCTCCTTCCCTGGCCCTTGGTTTTCACATCTACAAATGGGGATACTAGAACCTGTCTCTGCCTACCAACCGGGGGATGTCTTGATGAGAAAAGATGACCGATAAGGAAAGCGCTTAGGCCAATGAAACGTTAGACAGATTATGCCCCCTCCACCCCCCAACCAATTCTTCTGGTGCTGCCGTTGAACGGATTGTTCCCCTCCCTGCTTCTCTTCGCCGATCTAGGTTACTCCCGTCTCGGCAAACTCTGCTCAAGTATTGCCTCTTCCAGGAAGCCCACAAGGATTGGGGCCAGCTTCCCTTTACCCCACCTCACCCTCGCCACTCCTCTCCCCTACCCACGACTCGACTCCTACCTTCTCAGTGACCGAATCCCGATGCGTACCCGCCTGGCTCGGGTAGCCGATCTATGTGTCTTGAGGTCTGTCCCCCTGGGCCCTGGGTGCTGACCACCTCTCTCCCCCTCCCCCCCGTCCTCCCTCCAGAGCACGTGCCCGCAGAACTGTGGGAGCCCTTCTACACGGACCAGTACGCCCAGGAACACATGAAGCCACCGGTGACGCGGCTGCTGCTGTCAGCCGAGCTGTACTGTCGGGCCTGGCGCCACGCGCTGCCCAAGATGGAAGCCCCACCTGATCCCCCCGCCCTGCTGGCCTTGTTGGCGCGACGGGGGCTAACGCCTGCCCTGCCCGAGCGGCCGGTCCGCGAGGCCGACCTGCGCCACCAGCCCATCCTCATGGTGAGAGAGAGACACCACACGCACACCCGCACACACCCACACACACCCCCGCCCTCACCCAGGTGCGTTCCCCTCTCCTCTCCCATACAGCCCGGCCCCGCCCACAGTCTCCCTGGGTTCCCTCCCAGACCGCGCCCCCCCCCCCCCCCCCCCGAAGTCCTGCCCCTGTCCCCAGCTCCTCCTCCCGCTCTGGATCCCGGCAGCTGCGCCGTGGCCTCCCCAGAGCCGACAGCCTGAGCCCTTCCGCCCCGCTCCTTTCAGGGTGCCCACCTAGCAGTGATTGATGCATTGATGACAGCCTTCGCCATCGAGTGGACCCGGCCCCTCGCGGAACCCACAGCCCCCGGGGGCTGGGAGCATAAAATCCTCCTTTGGGTGGACACGGTAGGTGTGTGGGGGACGGGCGGGCAGGGGCCTGACCCGGGGTAGCAGGGGGAGTGACCCCACTCTGTCACTCCTGTTGATGCCCCTCTCCGATTCCTGCTGCAGACCGTGCGGCGGCTCCAGGAGACCTCAGAGCGTGAGGCGGCACAAAGGCCCTCCGGCCCTGTGCCCGATGGCCCGGCCCAACCCTCGGTGAGCCCGGGGTTGGGGTGGAGAGCCCTGCCTGCAGACTCCAGGGTGGGAGTGGGGCTGGAACAAATAGGAAACACCGCCCCAACACCACCACCTCTCACCTCCCAGGGTGCGGCCGGGAGCCTCCCATCCCTTCCCCGGCGTCGGCATTAGGATCTCCATTCCCACTATCCTTGAGGAGCCCTCCCTGAGGCTCCCCCTCGCAGACATGGCTATGACTTCTACTCTCTCTCTCTTTCTTTTCCCCCTCCCCCTCTCTTTTCCTCATCTCCTCTCCTCCCTTCCACCTCTTCCCTTCTGCCTTCAGTGTCCCACCCGGTGGTACTGGAAACTGGTTCCTGTAAGTGGGGGCTCGTCTATTCTTTTATACTTATCCGCACCCCAAAATCTCACTGCACCCCATTCCTTCTCACCCTTCCTGCATCGGTATTGGCTGCCTGAAGACTCCCACCCTCCTCACCCCTCCTTGAGCCAATGATGTGAAATTCTGGGGACACGCCTCAGATTTGGGGTCTGGAGGAAAAGGGGGGTAGCTGGCTTGGGGGGATAACTTCATCCCGAGGTGAGAAGTCAGAGCGTCTCATCCTTTGCTCACACATTTCTCCACTCTGTCCCTCCAGGGTTCCTCCTCCACCACCACTGTGGTCCCGAGGGGCCCCTGAGGGAGAAAGGTGTAGGTCTGGGGTGTCCCGATCCACTGAGGGGTGTCTCCTTCTGCATGCTCACGCCCTGCTTGCTTCTTCTTCTTCCGCCCTTCCCCCCAACCCCACTCCTCAGGTGGCCAGAGCGGGCCAGGTAGCTCCATTCCAGTTTGGGGGAATCAATGTGGGGTAGGAGTCCCGAGTCCCAGCAGAGGCCCACAGATGTGTTGTCCCTGTAGCCTACCCTTGAGCGTTTGGAGTCGATCAGAGCCCAAACCCAGCCCCTCCCGGCTCGCCGCTATCTGGGTATGAGGCCTAGGGAAGGAAGGAGCTGGGGAGACAGAGGCCCCAAGGTGGGTGCGGTGGAGCGGGCCGAGCCTCATGTTGAGGGGAGATAGGTTTGAAAGTCAGGACCTCTGGTGAGATCTCTGGGGTGCCTGGCCGGGTGGGAGCGGGGAGCGAGAACCCCAAGGCTAGTCAGGAAGAGGGAAGACGCCTCACGACCTGGGCCGGTCCAATGGCAGGGGGATGGATGGATTGACCTCTAGAGGGGCTCCAGATGGAGGATGGAAGCTTTGTCCCCTCCGGCACCCACCCCCCCAACCCCAAATCAGGTATTTGGGATTTGTTAGAGGACCACCCTTCCAAGAGACTCTATGGAGGGATGGGGTTACTTAGAGCACAGAAGAGGGGGACTCCCTCCAAAGTGTGGGGAGAGGCCCTTAGGATCGGAGAAGTAAAAAAGTGAGCTCAGAATAAATCCCCTAAACCTGGACATGGGGTTGCTCTGGCCCCGTTGACCCCTCTCCCTTTTCTGCCCGTCCCCCGGGCTGAGACTGATGTCCGCTCTCCTCTCTCCTTTCCTCTCTCCTTTCACCCCAGCACGCCATCGCATTCTGTTTAAAGGAATCTGGGAGCAAACCCCCAGTGGTAAAGTATCCTTGCCCCTGGGCCCCCCCCGTCCACCCCCAGGGCCCCCCCAGTTCTGTCTCCCACTCCTGCTGCTGCTGCTGCCGCTGTCGCCGCCTCCCCCGCCCCCCCCAGGGCCTGTGGCTTCTGCTTCCATCAGTGACCAGCGCGAGGGTCTCAGCCAGGACTGGGGGGTTCTGAGGCTAACTTGGGGAGGGCAGCAGGGGACTCTGAGCAATAGTGACTCCGGGAGGGAATGGGACCGGGACTGTGGTGTTCTCCATCCCCCCGTCCTGTCGGGCTCATGGCTGCTAGATCTTCCTGTCTCCCCTCCGCATGGCCCATCACCCCTCTTCCCCTTCGACTCTGCATCTCACTCTGGGGGTGGTTGCCTTGGATACCTGAGTGGCAGGGTGGGGGAGGCCGCCCTCCCTCCCCCTTGCCCCCTCCCCACCCCCCCACTGAGAGAGATGGAGTAGGGGACCCAGGCACCCAGCCCTTCTGCCCCCACCCCCCTTCCCTCCATCACCTCCCCTCTTCTGCGTGAACTCAGACATCCGGTCTGTCCAGCCCACTGACAGTGACTGTAGAGCTGGTGGGACCGGGAGAAAGTGTGACTCCGGGACGGGGGCCCGATCCCTGAGCTCTGCCCCCTCTCCCACAGATCCGTTATCGGAAAGACCGTGCCGTGGCCCGTCGGGCCCCCTGCTTCCCCGTTGTGTCTGGGCTGCAGGACCTGGCCAGTGGGGCAGCGCTGGCAGCCACCATCCACTACTACTGCCCCCAGCTGCTGCGCCTCGAGGGTGAGTGGGAGCCTGGGTCGGGGTGGGGAGGGGACCCCTGTTGGGTCAGGACTTCCGCCCCCTCCGGCTCCTCCCACGAGGCCCTCTGGCCTAGGGTCGGTGCCGTCCCTGCCCCTTACGCCCTCGGCTCCCATAGGAGGCCTCTCTCCCGGCCCACAACTGACAGGGTCTGGGGAACCCAGGCATCTGGTCTCCCCGCAGATGTCTGCCTGAAGGACACCATGTCGGTGGCCGACAGTCTCTACAACCTGCAGCTGCTCCAAGATTTCTGTGCCGCTCGCCTCGCTGGGGGCTGCCCTCTGGCCCTGGAGGACCTGCTCTATGTCCCCCCCATCCTCAAGGTGACCTTCCACCCCTCCCTTGGCCCCCAGCCTCCTTAGCCAGGGTAGGGGGAGGTGGTTTGGGGCCTCCTAGAGACCCGATATCCTGGCCTTGGGCCTTAGGCCCCGCCCCAGAGCCTCTGAGGATCAGGCCGGTCCTCGATATGTCATTCCTGTGGGCTGAGTCCGCTGAGGGACGACAGAGAACTGGTCTGAGAAGGAGGGGCCGGGAGAGCGGCTGGGAGAAGGACTCTGGCTGCCAGGAGACTCCTCTTGGCCGGGGGGAGGCCTCGAAGGGGCAGCTTGCTCCTCAGGTTCAGTCTCCCCTTGCCCTCCCACAGATCAATATCGGGGTGCTCCTGGCGGAGCTGTTTTTCTGCTTCGAGGTCTTGAAGCCGGACTTTGTCCGCCCCAAGGAGTTACCTGATGGGCAAGGTGAGAAGTCAAGTGTCCGGGCTCCCAGACCCATCCGGCCTCTTGGGGACGAGGAGAGACTGGAGGACAGAGTGGGAGAGGGGAGGAGAGGGTAGTGTCCTCCCTGGGGCTCCCCGCTTGGGAGTACTGGGGGAGTGTTGACTGACTTGGTGTGTATGTGTGTGTTGTAGGCTCCCCCCGCCTCGGCGACACGGCCACCCCACCGAGCGGCAGTGGGAGCAGGTAGCGTGTCTCTCCTTCCTCCGCCCCCCACCCCCTTTGCCTTCCCATCCCCAGATGGGTGACCCAGAACCCAGGCAGCCTGTCCCCAGTCCTCCGCCAGGCCACGTCCTTTTGGAGCTGGGGCTAGAATCCAGGAGTGCCCACTCCCTTGCCAAGGGGAGTGGGGTCTGGGGATCATGGGGTCTCTCTCTCCCTCCCTCTCTCCCTCAGTTCTCCGGTCTTCAACTTCCGGCACCCACTCTTGTCCCCCGGGGGCCCTCAGTCCCCACTCCGGGGCTCTGCAGGTGAGAAGGATTCCTTCCTTGGGGAGGGATGGGAGGGTCTTGACACCACCACCAGATCTACCACTCCACCCCCAGGGCCCCTCGAGACTGCCACCAGCTCTCTGGCAGTCCCCACGATCGCCACTTCTTGCCCCGGAGACACTGTGCCCTCCGATGCCCCAGCCCCTCTCCCATCGGCGGGACTGGGGGGAACCCTGCGAGTTGCGGGGCGCCCGGAGCCTGTAGAGGCCATGCTCACTGGCTGGGGGTCCCTGCAGGCTCCCTGCACCACTCTCCTTCACTGTCCCACGTGGAGGGATTTGGGAAGACCTGGAACCGCCAGCTGAGGTGAGCATTGGCTGGGGTGGGCCGGGGGCTGGGGTGGAATCCCGGAGTGGGGATCCTTACCCCTCCCGGGGTCTCACCGCCCCTCCCGCCCCACCGCCTGCCCCTTTTTCCTCCAGCCGCCCCCTGTCGCAGGCCATCTCCTTCAGCATCCCCTTTGGGCTGGATAGCGACGTGGACATCGTGATGGGGAACCCGGTGCTCCTGCGCTCGGCCAGCTCGGACAGCCTGGGCCCCCCCAGCCGGGCCCCGGCCTTCGCCCCGCCGGCTCCCCGGCCCCCGCCGCACCCCGTGGAGCCGGCCCCGGAGCCCGGGGACCTGCCCACCATCGAAGAGGCCTTGCAGATCATCCACAGCGCCGAGCCTCGCCTGCTACCCGACGGAGCGGCTGACGGCGCCTTCTATCTCCACTCTCCCGAGGGGTCCCCGAGACCGCCGCCCGAGGGGCCTTCCAAAAGCGGCAGTCTGCCCGCCTACCACCCCCACCCGGAGGGCTCGCCGAAATCGTCCCCGGCGGCCACGTACCCGCCCGAGGCATCCCCGAAAGCTCCCCCGGCGACTTCACCGGCCCGGGGGCCCCCGGCCATGGCCCCCGAGGGCCCGGTGCGCATGACCAGTTTCGCCGAGCGCAAGAAGCATCTGCTGAAGCCGGAAGGACGGGCCGAGGAGGAGGCGGCAATGGCGGCGGGTGTGGGTGCGGCGGGGCCTGAGACCCTGACGTCGGAGATGAGTTCGGAGATGAGCCAGCTGGGGGCTCGGCTGGAGGAAAAGCGGCGGGCCATCGAGGCGCAGAAGCGGCGCATCGAGGCCATCTTTGCCAAGCACCGCCAGCGGCTGGGCAAGAGTGCCTTCTTGCAAGTGCAGCGGCGCGAGGCGGGCGAGGACGGCCCGGAGGACGGCCCGGTGGACGGCCCGGAGGAAGGCCCGGAGGGCAGGGAAGGCGAGCGGCCGGCCGGGGAGGACCGGGGGGAGGCCCTCGAGCGGCCCCCCGAGCGGGCCAAGACGGTGACCTTCGGTCCGGAGGTGGGGCGCCCGGCGGAGGAGAACCTCGGGGACTACAACCGGGCGGTGAACAAGCTGAGCGCGGCGCTCAGCTCCCTGCAGCGGGACATGCAGCGACTGACGGCCCAGCAGCAGCGGCTCATGGGGGACAAACCGCCACCACCCCCGCCCCCGGGCCCGGCGGCCTGGGTCATCCCTGCCCCGGCAGCCCCTGCCCGACCTCTGTCGCCCTCCCCTGCCCGCCGGGCGGCGCCCCCACCTCGCTCGCCCCAGCCGGGCCCCCGCCGGGCAACCCCGCCGGCCGCGGCCCCCGCGGCCCCCAAGAGCCCCAAGCACGCGCGGCCGGTGGAGCTGAAGCTGCTGCCGCCGCTCACCCGAGTGCTGACCCCGCCGAACAACGTGGACACCCTCCCCCACCTGCGCAAGTTCTCGCCCTCCCAGGTGCCCGTCCAGACCCGCTCGTCCATCCTCTTTGACGAGGGCGACGGGGCCCCCGGGGCCCGGCCCGAGCCTGGGGGCGACCCCCCCGGGAATCCCGTGGAGGCGGCGGGCGGCGGGGCCCGGCCGGGGCCGGACGGCGGGGCCCAGGCAGCCACGCCCTCAACGGAGCGGCGCTCCACCCTCATCGAGATCCCCCTGGGCAGCCTGCAGCCCGAAGGTGGGGACGAGGACGGGAGTCCCCCCGGGGACGACTCGCTCGAGGAGGCTGCGGAGGCTGAGCAGAGAGCCGGGCTGGGCTTCTTTTATAAGGTGAGGGAGGGGGCGGGGGCCGGGAGAATTGCAAAGAGGAGACGGGCCGCGTGGAGGGGCACCGAGGGCTGGCAGGGGGAGGCCGGGCACGGGGGCCGGCCGGCAGGGCAAGGCCGGGCACGGGGGCCGGGGCCAGCTCCGAGCTTCCCCCGGCAGGACAAGGAAAAGCCGGAGGACGAGATGGCGCAGAAGCGGGCCAGCCTTCTGGAGCGGCAGCAGCGCCGGGCCGATGAGGCCAAGCGGCGGAAGCAGTGGCTGGAGGCTGAGAAGGAGCAGAAGAAGGAGGCGGCGGCCCGGTGAGAGAACCAGCAGCCTGGCCCCGCGCCAGGCCCCAGGCTCCCCTTCGCCCCTCGGGGCGCTTGGCCCCGGCGGCCTTCCCGTCCCCTGCCCCTCTTCAGATGGCTCCTCGGCCTCTGAGTCGGGCCAGTGCTCCCCACTTCTTCCCAGCTGTGGGGCCCCCCCCTCCCGTGACACCGCCTCTACCCCCTGGTGGGCAGGCTGGCGCAGGAGGAGAGGGGCCGGGTGGAGGAGGAAAGCGGGGCCCGGCGGGGCGACTTCACGCGGCAGGAGTATGAGCGGCGGGCGCAGCTGAAGCTGATGGAGGATCTGGACAAGGTGTTGCGGCCGCGAGCCGCCGGGCCCGGGCGGGGAAGGCGTGCGGCTCGGCCCCGCTCCGGCTGCTGTGATGACTCGGCCCTGGGGCGCAGCCCGGCCCGTGGCCTTCTGGGTAAGAGGGGCTGACCGCCCGTCGTGCAGGGGAGATGGGAGGTCGGGGTGAACGTGAACGAGGTGGCGCCGCTGGGGTGGAGGTGGAGGCGGGGCCGTGACTCCCCTTCCCCGTCCCTGTCCTCTTCCCCCACGCCTGTCGCGCTCCCCCGCTTTTTTCCTCAGGCTCCCGGCTCAGCAAGGTCTACTCTCAGTCCACCCTGTCGCTCTCCACTGTCGCCAACGAGTCGGCCAACAGCCTCGCGGTCAAGAGATCGTCCCGGTGAGTCCCCGAGAGCCAGTGAGAGAAGTCGGGACCGAGTCCTGGTCGAGGCCCGCTGGATCTGAGTTAGGGACGAGGTTCCGGCCCTGTCCTCAGGAAGCGCCCGGCCTGGTGGCAGGGGCGGGCCTGCTAATCCACATCCAAAAGGTCGAGGCGTGGGACAAGGAGTGTGGGAGGGGGGCGGGGGGGCGAGTTGGGTCATGGATGGTGCTGGTGGAGTGGGCGGGGTTTATCAGGGGAGGCCTCGTGGAGACGCTTGGGCCGCGGAACTCTGGTCCCCGTGAGCTGCAGCGGCAGCTCGGCCCGACTGGTGATTTCTGCTTCTGGCCTGAGGCGGGGTGAACTGAGGCTGGAAGCAGCCTGTGTGGGCCTCGTCCCTGGGGTCCCCCTCCCTCTGTCGACTGGCAATGCCACCCTTTTCCCCCTCAGGGCCCCATCTCCCTCTGGCCTCATGTCCCCCAGCCGTTTACTGGGCAGCCGAGAGAAAGACTGGGAGAACGGGAGCACGGCCTCGTCTCCGGCTTCGGTGCCGGAGTACACAGGTGGGGGGGTGGCGGGTGTGGGAGGAGGGGGCGAGGGGGCTTGGAGGGAGGGTGGGTGGGCAGGTTTTGGGGTGGGGGATCAGCTGTTTCCCCACTTGACTGCTCCCTTCCTCTCCGGCCCCCCGCCCAGGTCCCAAGCTGTACAAGGAGCCCAGTGCTAAATCTAACAAATATATCATCCACAACGCCCTCTCTCACTGCTGTCTGGCCGGCAAGGTCAACGAGCCTCACAAAAACCGCATCCTGGAGGTGAGGGGGGACCGGGGAGGACTTGGGTAAGAAAGGGTCTCGATCAATCACGTCAGTCATAGAGTGATTACCGTGTGCAGGGCACTGTACTAAGCACTTGGGAGAGAACAATAGAACAGACGCATTCCCTGCCCACGAGTTTACAGCCTGGGGGGAGGACGGACACCAATGTAAATAAATAAAAGATATGTACATAAATGCTGTGGGGCTGGGAGCGGGATGAGTAAAGGCGACACACAAGGGAGTGGGAGAAGAGGAAAGGAGGGTTTAGGGAAGGCCTCTTGGAGAAGATGTGCTTTCAATAAGGCTTTGAAAGAGGGGAGAGTAACTGTCAGGTACGAAGAGGGTGGGCATTCCAGGCCGAGGCAGGATGTGGACGAGGGGTCAGCGGCAAGATAGACGAGATTGAGGCACAGTGAGAAGGTTGGCGTTAGAGGAGCCAAGTGTGCTGGCTGGGTTGTAGTAGGAGAGTAGTGAGTGCTTTATAAGAGTTAGTAGACACCTTACCTGCCCACACGGAACTTACAGTCTGGGGGGGCGATAGACATCAAAATAAGTTTCAGACCTGTACATAAGTGCTGTGGGGCTGAAGGTAGGGTAAATAAAGGGTACAAGTGCAAGAGTGATGCAGAAGGGAGAGGGAGGAGAGGAAATGAGGGCTCTGTCTCAGAAGGCCTCTTGGAGATGTGATTTTAAAAGGGCTTTGAAGGTGAGGAGGGTGGTGGTCTGTTGGATATCAAGGCAGAGAGGGAGGTCCAGGCCAGAAGCAGGATGTGGGCAAGGAGCTGACGGCGAGATAGATGAGACTGAGGTACAGCGGGTAGGATGGCATTAGAGAAGTGAAGTGAGCGTGCTGGGTCGTAGTAGGAAATCAGCGAGGTAAGATAGGAGGGGGCAAGGTGATTGAGGGCTTTAAAGCCGGTGATAAGGAGTTTCTGTTTGCTTTGGAGGTGGGTGGACAACCACCGGAGGCTCTTGAGGAGTGGGGTGATGTGGACTGAATGGTTTTGTAGAAAAATGATCCGAGCAGCAGAGCGAAGGATGGACCGGAGAGGCTGGAGGCAGGGAGTTCAGCGAGGAGGCTCAAGGCGGGATAGGATAAGTGCTTGGATCAACATGGTAGCAGTTTGGGGGGAGAAGAAAGGCTTGATGATCTGCCTGGCTTGTGTCGCTCTACCTCTCCCCCACTAGACTGGAAGCTCCTTGAGGGCTGGGATCGTGTCTGCCAACACCTGTTGTATACTCCCAAGCGCCGAGGACGGTGCTCGGCCCACAGCTCGTTTTCCAGTGACTAGTCTCCTTGCTCCCCTGGAAGCCAAGTTTGGTTCTGGCCCAGTCCCGGGGGCCTCCAGAGCAGGGTGGGCCGCCCCCCATCCCCCGTGGTCGGGGGGCAGTGCCCGCTCATAGCCCGCCCTTCTGGGAACAGAGGGAGGAGGCAGCCGCGGGCCCCCGAGTGCCATCACCACTCCCTGAAAGCCCCAGCCAGGAGCCCAGCCTTCCTCTCAGGACTTTACGTTACGCAAAGCTGCCCCAACCCGAGGAGCGGCCCGCGACCCACTGGGGGCGGGTCTCCCCTCTCCTCACGTTCCCCCTTTCCTCCCCTCCTCCCGCAGGAGATCGAGAAGAGCAAATCCAACCACTTCCTGATCCTGTTCCGGGACTCGAGTTGCCAATTCCGAGCCCTGTACACGTTCTCGGGGGAGACGGAGGAGATGTCCCGCCTGGCCGGCTACGGGCCCCGCACCATCACCAAGTCCATGGTTGACGGCATCTACAAGTACAACTCGGACCGCAAGCGCTTCACCCAGATCCCGGCCAAGACCATGTCCATGAGTGTGGACGCCATCACCATCCAAGGTCACCTCTGGCAGTCCAAGAAGCCCAGCACCCCCAAGAAGCCCAGCACCCCTAAATAGAAGGGGCCACCCTCCCTCCCTCTCCCATCCTTCACTTCTTCTAGGCCTGGGTCTCCCTTGGGGCTGTTTGAGGAGGGGGAAAAGTCCACCGCAGGGCTGCATTTAGCAGAGGGAGCTAGCCCTCTCCACGTTGCGCTCTGCCTCCCTCGCTGGCTTTCTCAGAGGGGGTAGAGAACCACCAACGCCCCCTCCCCACTCCGCCCACTTTCTCCCTGTCCGGCCCAGGGAGCCGCTTCACAGAGGAAGGAGGAGTCTGGCCGCTCCCCTCCTGCATGTCCCCTTCTCCTGGGTACCCCTAGGGATCGGGGGTCGGGGGGAGGTTGGGTGGGGCCTCCCCCTCTCCCAGCCACCTCTTGCCTGGACGGATGTCTTGTGTACATGTTTTGGGGTTTTTTTTCGGGGGGTGGGGGCGGGAGGGCCTCCCCCACCCCCATCCCAGCTCTGTATTTATATTATATAGTGATATACATAGTGACATTATTTAAAATGATTTTGAAGCTGATTTGTATATAAAGATGCTGGAGTCATTCGGGGGTGGGGGGGTGGGATCGGGAAGAGGGTCTTCTGCCCTCCACTGCTTGGTGTGTCTCTCCTGGAAAGGGGCCAGTGGGCCCCCCCACTTTGTGTTTTGTCCTGCTCTGGGGAGGGGGAAGCTGGGAGCTTCAGGGACTCAGGGCTCAGCTCTGCCCCCTTCCCTGCCCTCAAGTCTGTCTGTACCCCCGCCTGGAATAAAGTCATTGAAAGAGCCGCGTGTCCTGCCCTCTGGTGTGCGGCAGGGGCGGGGAAGTGAGCACAGAGGCCTTCTACTTCCGCACTAGTCAGCCCCACGGAGGAAGGGGAGGGCCAAGCCGCCTCTTGGGTGCTTTGGTCCCCTGCCTGATTTTCTCTCACACACCCACACTTGGCATGCGCCGGCTCTCATCCTGGCTCCCTGCCTTGAGGGAGAAGCAAAGAGCCCAGTCGAGGCTCGGGGAAGGGAGGAGGTACACCATTACTGCCCTCCTGCCTGGGCCGGGGCTCTCTGATCCTTCCTTGCCAGAAGCGGGACAGGCAGAGTGGCCGTGGCCCACCCCTGGCAAGAGAAAGGGAAAGGAGGCAGAATTACAAACCCATTTTTATTAGCAAGGTGGGGGGTGGGGGGGAAAGGGGGAGGGCGGGCTCAGTCTTCCTTGAGCCCCCCAAAGACAGCGGCCGGGATGCTCTGTTGCTCGAGCTGCACCTCTGTGAGAAGGGAAAGGGGGAGTCAGAGGCCTCTGCCGTGAGGCTGCTCCCCCCCGCACCCAATCCCCGTCGCTTTGGGCCCCTTTACTCACCATTGGGCTGCAGCTCTTCCTCCTCATCTTCCTCCTCCTCTAGTTGAATCTCCTCAGGGTTGGCTTGCTGGGCCAGCTCAGCCAGCTCGTGGCGGGAGGCGTCACTCCTGGCCCATGATGATAATTGTGGTATTTGTTAAGCGCTTACCGTGTGCCAGGCACTGTACTAAGCGCGAGGATGCAGTCCCTGTCCCACATGGGGCGCTCACTCTCAATCCCCATTTTACAGATGAGGTAACTGAGGCACTGAGGAAGTGAAGTGACTTGCCCAAGGTCACCCACCAGACAAGCGGTGGAGCCGGGACTAGAAGCCAGGTCCTTCTGATGCCCAGGCCTGTGTTCTATCAACTAGGCCAAGCTGCTTCCCCAGAGACATGCCCACACCCGGAGAGACGGTAGCAACAGCCCCAACCTAACCCTCCCTTCCAAGGGCCCGGGTGGCCCGGCCGCTCACCTGACAAAGAGGATCTTGCCCTGGGTCCTGGGGGCTCGGTCCCGCTCAGCCTCGGCTGCTAGCTGCTCGGCCCTCTGCTCCAGCAGCTTCATGTCGTCCAGTCCGCTCTGACCCGGGGCCAGGTCAGACACTGGGCAAGCAAAGAGGAAGGTGAGTGGGGTAGAGCTGGACTCGGCCATCTGCCCCACGGCCACCCCCAGCCCCCTCGTCATCACCACCGCTGGTGGCTACGGGCCCGGCCGCTCGTCGGCAATCCCGGGGGCAGGGGGCACGAGTAGGCGGGCTCTCACCGGTGCCCGTGGCATTGCTGTAAACCTTGAGCATCTGGGAGGCCATGAAGTTGACTTGGGTGTTGTACGTGGCCTGGACGCTGCGGCGGATCCGCAGCATCTCCCGGATCGTGTCCTCATTCCCGTGTCGGATCTCAAAGTCCTTCCACGTCTGCCAGAAGGCCCCTGTCGTCTGGAGGCGGGGAGGGGAGAGAGGGCGTGAGTGGGCCTTCCCCCGCCGGCTCCCTCCCACCCCTGCTGCGCCCCTAGCGCCCCCGCCCACCGCCGGCACCCACACGGGGGTCGCAGATCTGGGAACAGTAGCTGTAGATGGCGCGGGCTCGGTCGATCTCCCCCAGTTTGCACTCCATGTCGGCGAAGCGGAGGCACATCTCTCGGGCGTGCTCATCTGAGAGCACCTGAAGGGAGGAGAGGGGCGGGGCCGTCAGTGGGTGGCTCGGCAGCCAGTCGGCCCACGGGTTTCCTGGGGTCCTGCACAGGCCGGAGACCTGTTGCGGCCCCACCCAGCCTGTGCTGGGAGCTAGCGGCCCGCTAACAGATACCAGCAGCCCCCACCCCCTCTCTACTCCGCCAGCTCCCGAAAGGATCAGGGAGAAGGGTGGCGGCTCTAAAATGACCTCTCCCACCACCCCCTCCACCCCGAATCCAGGCCCCCACCTCAATGGCTTTCTGGTAGATGCTGCGGGTATAGGTCACGCCGTAGATCTCGGCTGCCCGCTTGATGTAGATGTTGAACATGTCATGCTGCTCGCCGGGCTCCACGGCCCGGGTGGCCCGCTCGTACACGGCCATGGCGTGCCGGGCCAGGCCCCACTCCTCCTCTAGCCGCGCATACAGCAGGTACAGGGCTGGGGGAGAAGGGCGATTGGGGGAGAGAGTGGGTCAGCGCTGCCCTGAGGGGAACCCCGGCCCGCCCCCTGCCCCCTGCCTCCCGCCCCTGGCCTCACTCTTGGCATATTTGGGAGGACAGCCATCCAGCGCCTGCTCGAACAGGTCCCGCGCCCGCTCCAGCTTGCGGCCCCCGTAGCGGGCGATGAACTTGGTTAGGTACGTGCTCCAGATGTCTGACACGTTGGGCCACTTGAAGAGCGAGATGCCGCGCTCGTAGGCCTAGGGTGGGGACGCACAGTGGACGCTCAGGACCTGGAAGGGACGCGCCTGCCCCCCTCCATCCGTCGATCCGTGGTACTGAGCGCTCGCTGAGTGCAGCGCCCTGCACCGAGTACTGGGGGGGGGGGGGCATAGGGGTGGGAGGCTCTAGTGGTAGACCCTTCCCCTCAAGGAGCCTCACAGTCTGGTAGGGGAGAGAGAAGTTAAAAGAAATCACATCTAGGAGAAGCGGCAGAATATAAGGAGATGGACCAAAGTGCCTTGGGGCTGGGGTGAGAATCAACGCTCTTAGGGGGTAGGGACTCAAGTGCCTGGGCCATGCTCCCTTGAGCCCCGGGGCCCCTGACCTTGAAGCTCTCCTCGAAGTAGCTGTGCTCCTCCAGGAACATGGCATAGTTGATGACGATCTGGGGCGTGGCGATGCGCAGGTCCAGGATGCGGTCATACACAGCCTTGGTGGACTGGGTGGGGTTAGGGTGGGCCGGGGGAGGTGGGCGGTTACAGAGGAGGGAGGCCACAGAACCTCCGAGAGGGTTGTGGGAGGTGGTGCGGGCGGTGGGGGGTGAGGCAGGTCTGAGGAGCAGCCGGTGCTGGGTGCTCAATGATGGGAGGGGCGGGGGGGGGGGCGGGAGGGTTCCCGCTGGGGCAGCTTGTGGCTGATTCAGGAGCCTAGGCGGTCCTGGAGAGGCAGAGTGGGGAGCGGCCCCCGGCGGCGGCGGGCCAGAGGTAGGGGTTGGCTGTGGCGACGGTGGGAGAGCCTCACCTGGAAGGTGCCCAGGCTCTCCTCCAGGTCGGCCAGCATAGACCACACCTTCAGAGACTTGTAGACGCGGTTCTGCACGGGCTCCGAGCTGTCAAAGTACTCGGCTCGGCGGGCAGGCAGGGCGGTTGCTTTCTGCGGGGAGGTACAAGACGCCCTGAGTGCCCGCCCGCCCCCCTCTCACTGCCGCGCCCGCCTGCCCGCCCCCCCCACGGGCCCTTACCCGCAACAGCCGCAGGGCCTGGTCGTAGTTTTCGTGTCTCAGCTCCATCTCCCCGCACTCACACCACACGCTGGCCAGTTCATCCACCTGCTTGAAGTTCACCTTGGTGGCCTTCTCCAAGATGGTGCGGGCCTGGAAGGGAATGGGGGTGGTGCTCGGTTCCTCCGCCGCCAGCCCCGGATTCCAGCGCCCTTTCCCCCGGTTCCCACCCCCGGCCCCTAGGCCTCACATCCTCCAGCTGCCCGTTGTCTTCATAGAACTTGGCAAAGGCCACCCACAGCGTGTGGGGTTTGCCCGTGGCCTTGAAGGGATCCACCGTCTGCACGGCCTCTGTGTAGGTGTTGATGATCTGGAAAGAGAGATGAGGCGACGCGGGGAATGAGAGAGAGATGGGAGAGTCCCGGGCCAACGCCCGGGAAAGACCGGACTCCGGGGGTGAAGCCGACGGCTGGGGAAGAGGGCGAGGCTCCAGGTGTGGGCGGAAATGGGGGGGGCGCCCGCTCACCTCTCGGGGCTGGCCCTCGTGTAGCTTGACGCGCTTGTGCCACTCGTGCACGTGGTGGGGGTTCTGGCGCAGCAGGACGCTATTGAGCAGCAGGGGCCGCCGGCCGATGAGCTGCTCGAACCGGGCCAGCCGCAGCTCCAGGTCCACATCATCTGAGGGCACGCAGAGGGGGAGGGTGAAGCGGGGCAACAGGTTAGAAAACCCCCCACCCCGGGCTTCAGGGAGCCACCCACCCCCAGCTCCTGGTCTCACCCTCTTCCTCCCGCCCCAGCTCCGAGGTGGTTTCCATCTTGGCGGCGATCATGCTCTCCTCAAACTGGGCATAGCTGTCAAACACCTGGGTGAAGTCCCGCACGGTCACCACCGTCTGGATCGCCTCCTCGTACACGTCCCGGGCCTGAAAACCAGTCGGCGGCATGTTGGGAAGGTGCCCCGCACCCCCATCATGTGTGAGCGTATGTGTGGCCTCACGACCGCCCCTTCCCCCACCACCAGACGCGGCACCTTCTCGAAGTGGCCGCTGCGGATGTAGTAGTCAGCCAGCGAGCACCAGAGCTTGCCTAGCTGGTCGGTGAAGCGAGTGAGACCCCCGCGGATGATGGCGCCGACATTCAGGGACTGGACCTTGTCTGGGTTCTGGGAGATCAGGTCACACAACTCGTGCCACAGCTGTGGGGCCAGAGAAAAGGTCAGAGTCCGGGCCTCTCCGGCCCTCCCGCCGGGGAGGAGATGCCCTCCATGGCCCCCAGTGGGATCTGTTGAGGTCCTGGGTGCCATTTTGTGCTGCTTTTGCAGGAGTGCTGAGCGTTTCTCCAGAAGGACCTCTGACACCCGCTCCCCTCCCCCCCCGCCCCCAGAGTGAAGCCTGAGGCCACATCCGAGCTACACCACCAAGTAGGAAAAAAACCCCGGAAAACTCCCAGACCCGAAACCACACAGTTCTGTAGAGGGGCTAGCCAACCAACTCTCCACGCAGGACCTAGCCCGACTCCTGTCCTGGTGTCTCCCCAACTCACTGGCTTCCCCATCTCCTCCCATGCCCCCAAGGATAAGAGTTTGGAGAAGCGGCACAGCCTAGTGGAAAGAGCCCATGCCTGGGAGTCAGAGGACCTGGGTTCTCATCCCCACTCCTTCCCTTGGCTTCTGGAGGCTTTTGGGCCTCCGTTTCCCCATTTGCAAAACGGGGATTCAACGCCCATTCTTCCTCCCCGATCACCTCGCATCTATCCCAGAGCTGAGCATGGGACTGGGCAAACAGTAAGCACTTAACAAATACTACAATTCTTATTCACCATCGGGTGGAACCTGACCTGGTAGTTGGATTTGCCCTCCTTTGAGATGAAGCGCTCATCATTGACGACGGTTGCCAGGCGCTGAGCAGCCTCGTCCAGCCGGTCGATGGAGCGCAGGTACTCGATGTATTCCTCTGCGCTCTCGGGGCTCAGCTGAAGACCCCACCAACCATCCATCAGCCTCAAGCTCCCCACCCCCCGGCCGATCCCTTTCCCTCACTTGGCCCAGGTTGGTCAGGTAGAGCGGGAGGATGGAGAGTAAAGAGAATGCCAAAGGAAGCGGAAGATGTAGGGGGCATAAATTAAAAAGCAAGGTGGGCCCCGGTGGGGAACGAGCAAGGGATGGAGTCTCTGGGTGGGAAGCAGGGGAGGGGGCTCGGGTCGACCCGTGGGCTCACCTTGAGGAAGCGGCGGTACACTCGCACGGCCGTTTCCGGCAGCGGGTGCAGGCGCACGAAGCGCAGGTAGAGGGGCCAGATGCGTGGGTGTTGGGTGATGGGCAGGGCCCGCAGAGCCCGGTCGAAGGTGCGGCGGGTGCGGGTGATGAGGCCCTGCTCCATCAGGAACTGGCAGTAATCCAGCCACAGGCGAGGCATCTGGCGGGAAGGCAGGGGGAGGGAGCTCGACCCCAGCTCGGAGACAGCTGGCGGTGAGACTCCGGGGCTCCCTTCCGCCTCAGTCCCCGTCTGGGTCTCCCTGGTCCAGGCCTGGCACGACCCGCCCGCCCCGGTTCCCCACCTCCTGACCTTGTGCATGAACACCAGTGCTCGCTCATGACAATTGTTGACGTCTTCATAGGCTGGGTCAGTCACACAGCGGGACTTCACCTGGCCTCGCCGGGCCTTCAGGTAGTGATACCACAGCTTGTAACTGCGACACAATGGAGACGGTAACAACAACAGCTGTATTTGTTAAGCACTTACTGCGTGCCAGGCACCGTACTAAGTGTTGGGGTGGATACCAGCAAATCGGGTCGGACACAGTCCCTGTCGCGCGTGGGGCTCAAGGTCTTAATCCCCATTTTACAGATGAGGTAACGGAGGCCCAGAGAAGTGAAGTGACTTGCCGAAGGCCACACAGCAGGCAGGAGACAGAGCTGGAATTAGAACCCATGACCTTCTGACTCCCGGGCCTGGGCTCTAGCCATACATGACAGGCCTGGAGGTGGGCCTCTGCCATCAGTTTCCCCAGTCAGACCCAAGGGGCCTTGGCTCCCCTTGGGGCCCCATCCTGACCCAGAAGGGACAGGGGAGAGAGTCTGGGGCCCGAGAGGGAGAGAGGAAAAGGCAGGCAGGGCAGGGATGCTCACCTGCCCGGAAGCTCCTTGAGGGCCCGCTCGTACAGCAGGTTCAGCGCATGGCGGGGGGCACTCTGCTTAAACTCGATATAGCGGAACCAGCACTTGACGGAAAAGGGGTTCCGCAGGATCTCCTCCTCATACTGCAGATCCTCCTCTTCCTGGGGAGAGGGTGGGAAACCCCGGGGGTCATGGGCGGGAGCTGGGAAGGGTTCAGGCAGGGTCATCACCATCATCGCCCCCTTCCCCGACCCCGTCCCCAAACCGCGTAGGGGCCAGTGGAGGAAGGGGGTGTTGCTGCTCCCCTCACAGTTGTTCCCGGGCCAGGTTTGGGGGATAGTATATGAGATCAGTCCCTGGGGGAGAGCTCTCATTAGAGGGTCCTCCACCTCCGGATGAAATCAACCAATCAATCAACAAGATTTGTTGAAGGTGAAAGATTTTACTAAGCGCCTGCACATTGCTGCCCTCAGTGGGGCTTAAATAGCTGAGGATGACCCCCAAATCAACCTCTCTTTTCTGTAATCTGAGGCACTTCTGCTTCCAGGCCATCTCTTTGTGGATGTCTCGCTGGAACCCCAGGCTCGACTGTCAAAAATGGAACTCCTCATCTTCCCTCCCAATTCCCCACCTCCACCTCGCTTTCCCACCATTGTCGAAAACACCACCATCCTCCCCATCTCTCTCAAGCCTGTAACTCTGGCATTATCCGTGACTCCCTTCTCTTTTTTATTTTGACACTCTCCCCCCCACCCCACCCCCACCTCCATCCAGTCTGTCACCAGATCCTGACAGTACTTCCTCCGTGATATCTCCAGGATACGTCATCCGTCCCTTCTTCTCCACCCAAACGGCCACCATGCTGGTCCAGCCATTTGCCATTTCCCATCCCCACTACTGGATCAGCCTCTTCGCTGACCTCCCTGCCTCCGGCCCTTCCCTTCTCCAGTCCATACTTCACTCTGCTGCCTGCATCATTTTTCTAAAAAAACTGTTCTGCACCCAGCTCCCCACTCTGCATCAAACAAAAACTTCTGACCGTCGGCTGTAAGGCAATCATCTCTCTTCCTCCTACCTAGCCTTGTTCCTCTCCCACTATAACCAAGCCTGCACACTTTGCTCCCGTCACTGTTGACATCATCATCCACCCCATCTCATGTGCCTGTATATTTTTCTCGACTTTATCTCTCTCATTCGACTAGTGCTTAGAACAATGCCTGGCACATAGTAAGCTCTTAACAAATACCAGTATTATTATTGTTGTATATTCAGTCTGTCACCGCATCCCACCCATTCTGCCTTCACAACACCTCTAGAACCTACCCCTTCCTCTCCATCCAAACGGCTGTCACGCGAATCCAAAACTCCTATCACAGCCCTCATCAGCTGCGGGATCAGCCTCCTCACTGACCTCCCCTGCCTCCTGTCTCTCCTCTCTGCAGTCCTTACTTTGCTCTGCTACCCAGATCATTTTCCTAAAAAACCAAGGGGTCCACATCTCCCCACTCTTCAAAAACCTCCAAGGGCTGCCCATCCGACTCTGTGTCTAACAGAAACTCCTTACCGCTGGCTGTAAGCAATCAGCTGGCCCTCTCCTATCTCACCTAACTGATCTCCTGCTTTGACCCAGCATGCACACTTTGCTCCTCTAACAACAACCTACTCACTGAACCTCGATCTCTTGTCTTGCTGCTGCCCTCTTGCCCACATCCTGCCTCTGGCCTGGAAGTCTCCTCACCATCCAACAAACCATCATTCTCCCCACCTTCAAAGCTTTATTAAAATCGCATCTCCTCCAAGAGGTCTTACCTAAGTCCTCATTTCTCCTATTCGCCCTCCCTTCTACGTTGCCCACACATTTCCTTCAAGTACTTGAAACTCATCTCACCCTGACAGCACTTATGTCCATATCTTTACACTCTGCCACTTCTCCTATTAGCAGCTTACTTTAATGTCTGTCTCCCCTCTACGTTCCTTATGGACAGGGAACAGGTCTCCCAAACTCTGGCCTAATGTCTAATACAGTGCTCTTCACCCAAGCACTTAATAAATACCACCGATCTTCAAAACTCTACTACGATCATCACATCTCCTCCGGGAAGCTTACCCGAATTAATCTCACCTCTCCAACTATCGCTTTAGTCCCTTCATAATCTAAGCACTTAAACTACCACAACCCCCGGGGCACTTACGCATGTATCTCATATACTGTTCCTCCCCGCCCCCAATCGGTAATTGAAGTCTCTCTTCGTGATCCCTCGCTAGATTGAAAGATCCTCGAGGGCAGGAATGTTCACTAACTTTCTGGGGCCCTCCCGAGTATTTAGTAACAATAAGAATGAGAAGCAGCGTGGTTTAGCGGCAAGAGCCCGGGCTTGGGAGTCAGAGGGCGTGGGTTCGAATCCCGGCTCTGCTGCCTGTCAGTTGGGTGACTTTGGGCAAGTCACTTCACTTCTCTGGGCCTCAGTTACCTCATCTGGAAAATGAAGATGAAGACTGTGAGCCTCATGTGGGACAACCTGATTACCCTGTATCTATCCCGGAGTTTAGAACAGTGCTCGGCACATAGTAAGCGCTTAACAAAAACCAACATTATTAAAAATGGGGATTTAAAAAAAAAGTGAGACCCACGTGGGACAATCTGATTACCCTGTATCTCCCCCAGCGCTTAGAACAGTGCTCAGCACATAGTAAGCGCTTAATATAACTATTATTATTATTAACGGTGGTATTTGTGAAGCGCTTATTATGTGCCAAGCACTGTTCTAAGCGCTGGGATACAAAGTATTCAGGCTGTCTCACGTGGGACTCACGGTCTTAATCCCCTTTTTACAGATGAGGTCACTGAGGCCCAGAGAAGTGAAGTGGCAGAGGCGGGATTAATAATAATAATGTTGGTATTTGTTAAGCGCTTACTATGTGCAGAGCACTGTTCTAAGCGCTGGGGTAGATACAGGGTGATCAGGTTGTCCCACGTGAGGCTCACAGTTAATCCCCATTTTACAGACGAGGTAACAGGCCCAGAGAAGTGAAGTGACTTGCCCACACACAGCTGACAAGTGGCAGGGCCGGGAGTCGAACCCATGACCTCTGCCTCCCAAGCCCGGGCTCTTGCCACTGAGCCACGCTGCCTCTGCCTCCCAAGCCCGGGCTCTTGCCACGGAGCCACGCTGTTTCTCTCCGTACACCTTGAGCGGTCCCCAAACGCCACCGACGATGCTGACGGTAGGGCGACTCCCGGACTCACGAAGAAGATGTCGGTCCGCTCGGGTCGGGGGCCGGCTCCAGCCTTGATCTTAGCCTGGGCTTTGACTTCGACTTCCGACTCGGGCTCGGGGGCCGCCGCCGCCTCCGGCATGTTCGTCTAGTTGAGTTCGTCACCTACCGTCCAGCCCGCCGCCGCGCACGGCGATTTCGTCAGGCGTCCCCGCCCCGGCTAGGGAGAGCGGCCGCTCCTATAGGCCGAAAGGTGGACTGTCGTCGCTCGGCGGCGGCCATCTTGGCCGGCCTCGGCCCGAGGAGGAAGACCGGAAGTGGCGACGGTCGCGCCGCAGTGGCCGCCAATCGAGCACGGGCTCCGGATCGGGGTCCACCAATGGGAGGCCGGATTGTTGCGGGGTGGCGAAAAAGGGGCTGCGCCGCTCCCCGCCATTGCCGAGGCGAAGGGAAAATCCTGCCCGGACCAAGATGGGGGTGAAGCTGGAAGTCTTTCGGGTCAGTGGGAGCTCGGAGGGAGAATTTAATAATAATAATAATCAGGGTGTTCGCACCCTCACCTCCCAATTCCATGCGGCGCTTTGACTAAAGTGGAAAGAGCCCGAGTTGGGGAGTAACTGGGCGTTCAGGGGTTCGAATCCCGGCTCCGCCACTTGTCAGCTGGGTGACTTTGGGCAAGTCACTTCACTGGGCCTCAGTGACCTCATCTGGAAAATGCGGATTAAGACAGTGAGCCTCATGTGGGACAACCTCATAATAATAATGTTGGTATTTGTTAGGCGCTAACTGTGCAGAGCCCTGTTCTAAGCGCTGGGGGAGATACAGGGTCATCAGGTTGTCCCGCGTGAGGCTCACAGTTAATCCCCGTTTTACAGATGAGGTAACTGAGGCACAGAGAAGTTGTGACTTGCCCATAGTCACACAGCTGACAAGTGGCAGAGCCGGGAGTCGAACCCATGGCCTCTGACTCCAAAGCCCAGGCTCTTTCCACTGAGCCACGCTCCTTCCCCAATAATAATAATAATGTTGGTATCACCTGGTAGCCCCCCAGCGCTTAGAACAGTGCTTTGCATATAGTAAGCGCTTAACAAATACCATCATTCAAGCGCTTAGTACAGTGCTCTGCACATAGTAAGCACTCAATAAATACTATTGAATGAACTAAAGACTTTGGGACCCAGTTTGGGGGGGGCGTTGGTTTCCCCTGGGAGAGGGGTTAGGTGTGGGATGAGGTAAGGGATAATAATGGCATATGTGCCAAGCAGTCTTCTAAGTGCTGGGTCAGGTACAAGATCATCAGGTTGTCCCACGTGGGGCTCACGGTCTTCGTCCCCATTTTACAGACGAGATAACTGAGGCCCAGAGAAATGAATTAGCTTGCCCAAGGTCACACAACAGACAGACGGCGGAGCCGGGATTAGAACCCATGTCTTCTGACTCCCAAGCCCGTACTCTTTCCACTAAGCCACGCTGTCTTTGAGCAAGAGGCCAGTCTTATCAGGTGGTCCTATTTCTTGAGCACCTTTTGTGTGCAGAGTACTGTACTAGGCACGTGGGAGAGTACCCTAGCATTAGTACAAATAATAATTGTGGTATTTATGAAGCACTTTAATATGGGGTCAAGCACTCTTCTAAGTGCTGGGGGTGGATAGTGGATAATCAGGTCGGCCACAGTCCCTGCCCCACACAGTTTAAGCAGCACGAATAATACTAATAATAATTATGGTACTTGTTCAGCGTTTACCATGTGCAAGGTACTGTACTAATGCAATTAGATCCCTGCCCTCAAGGACCCTAGAATCTAGCAGGGGAGACAAACACTGCAATATATTACCGATAGGAGGAAGTAGTGGAGTATAAGGCGATGGACATATGTCCTTATACTCCATAGGAGATAATAATGTTGGCATTTGTTAAGCGTTTACTATGTGCCTAGCACTGTTCTAAGCGCTGGGGTAGATACAGGGTAATCAGGTTGTCCCACTTGAGGCTCACAGTCTTAATCCCCATTTTACAGATGAGGTAACTGAGGCACCGAGAAGTCAAGCGATGGAGTATAAGGAGATAGTGGGTGGGGGTTGAGGGCTTAGGTGACAGTCACAGAGGGGGAATCGAAAGTGGGGAGAGCACTATAAAGGTCGTTTTGATATTTAACTACGAAAAGCTTACTATGTGCCAGGAGGAGATGTGACTTTGCAGAGGAGAGAGTTCCAGGCTAGTGACATAAATTTGGGAGTCACATATTATAGTATCGAGGTGGTAGTTAAAGCCATGAGAAGGCCCGAGCTCCCCAAGGGAGACAGCGTATGTAGAGAAGAGGAGATGATCCAGAACTGAGCCCTGAGGGGTACCTGCAGCTAGGGAATGAAAGGCAGCGGAGGGAAACCGAGAAGGATCGGCCATAGAGGTTGGAAGAGAACCAAAAGAGGACAGTGTCAGAAAAACCTGGAGAAGGGGCTGGCCCACATTGCCAAAGCCGAGCACTTGAGAAGGATTGGGATAAAGTAGAGTCTGTTAGATCTGGCAAGAAGGAGGTTATTAGTGATTTGGCGAAAGCCATCGCAAAAGAGCAAAGAGGGTGGAAACTGGATTATAGAGGGTCAAGAAAGGAGTTCCCCTGTAGGCTGTAAGCCTTTTATGGGCAGGGAATGTGTATTGTACTCTTTCAGGTGTTTAGTACATAGTAAGTGCTCAATAAATACCACTGATTGATCAATTGAGTTGGAAGAGAGGATGGGGTGATCGTGATTGTGTACAGTCTGTTTGAGGAGTTTGGACAGGAGCGGGAGAAGGGAGTGCTTTTTTGTATAGTGCATTGTACCCAGTGGGTACTCAATCAGTGATATTTATTGAACACTTACTGTATGCAGAGCACTGTACTAAGAACTTGGGAGAGTACAGTATAATAGAGTTGGAAGACACGATCCCTGCCCTTAAGGAGCTTACAGTCTACAGGGGGAGACAGACATTAAAATAAATTAGAAATAGAAGAGCATAAGGATTTGGACAAATGTAGAAGCATAGAAGAAAAGTGGAAAGAGCATAGGCTTGGGAGTCAGAGGTCGTGGGTTCTAATCCCAGTTCTGCCATTTATCAGCTGGGTGACTTTGGGCAAATCGCTTAACTTCTCCGTGCCGCAGTTACCTCATCTGTAAAATAGGGATTAAGACTGTGAGCCCCACATGGGACAACCTGATTACCTTGTATCTACCCCAGTGCTTAGAACAGTTCTTGCTACATAGTAAGCCAAATGCCATCATTATTATTGTTACTTATTATTGGAAGTTTTGTGGGGCTGGGGTGAATATCAAAGTGCTAAGGGGTACACAGCCAAGTGCATAATCAGCTCTGAGAGAAAGGTGGATACGGGAAATGAGGGCTTAGTTAGGGAAGGCTTAGTTGGAGGAGATGTGATAATAATAATGTTGGTATTTGTTAAGCACTATGTGCAGAGCACTGTTCTAAGCGCTGGGGTAGATCCAGGGTAATCAGGTTGTTCCACGTGAGGCTCCCAGTTAATCCCCATTTTACAGATGAGGTAACTGAGGCACAGAGAAGTTAAGTGACTTGCCCACAGTCACACAGCTGACAAGTGGCAGGGCCAGGAGTCGAACCCATGACCTGTGACTCCGAAGCCCAGGCTCTTTCCACTGAGCCACGAATAATAATATCTGTTAAGTGCTTACTATGTGCCAAGCACTGTTCTAAGCATTCAGGTTGTCCCACGTGGGGCCCACATTTTTAATCCCCATTTTACAGATGAGGTAACTGAGGCCCAGTGAAGTGACTTGCCCAAGGTCACACAGACAGGTGGCGGAGTCGGCATTAGAACCCACATGCTCTGACTCCCAAGCCCGCGCTCTTTCGACTAAACCATGCTGCTTCCAAGGGTTGGACAAAGTCCCTGTCCCACATGGGCCTCACAGTCTCGATCCCCATTTTCCAGATAAGGTAACTGAGGCTCCGAGAATAATAATAATGTTGTCATTTGTTAAGCGCTTACTCTGTGCAGAGCACTGTTCTAAGCACTGGGGTAGACACAGGGGAATCAGGTTGTCGCACGTGAGGCTTACAGTCTTAATCCCCATTTTACAGATGAGATAACTGAGGCACAGAGAAGTGACTTGCCCACAGTCACACAGCTGACAAGGGGCAGAGTGGGATTCGAACCCATGACCTCTGACTCCCAAGCCCAGGCACAGAGAAGTGGAGTGACTTGCCCAAGGTCACAGAGCAGAAAAATGGCAGAGCTGAGATTAGAACCCATGACCTTCTGACTCCCAGGCCTGTGCTCTTATCCACTACACCATGCTGCTTCTCATGTTAGGAGTCACTAAATACCTTTTCTGTCACTGCTGCTACTAGGGAGCTGGGGCAATAACTGGATGATGCTGTGGGATCTGGAGAAGGACTTTTTAGGATGGGGAGATGTGGGCATGTTTGTAGGCAGTGAGGAAGGAGACGTCGGAAAGTGAGCACTTGAAGATGGCTGTTGGCTTTTTGCACACGCTCAGCTCTATGCCCTTGTAAGCTTTTTTTTTCTTCACACATGCTCAGGCCTTTGGAATGTGATGGCCCACAAGCCAAAACACTTGCTCTTTATCCCCCTAATGAGATCCAAACTAGCTAATAATGAGATAAAAGGAAGGTGAGGGAGAGGAAAGGAATGGTAATGTCCAGAGCCTCAATCAATGGTATTTATTGAGCCCTTACTGTGCAGAACACTGTACTGAGTGTTTGAGGGAGTATGGTGCAACAGAGTTGATAAGCACGTTTCCTGCTCCCAACCAGGTCAAAGTCTAGAGCCCCCTGGCTCCCCCCTCTTCCCAAGCCCACGAACACTTCTCTCTGTAACCTTCCTGTCTCTCCTTTTCCCCTAGATGGTGTTATACTTGTCCTTCCCTGTTGCCATGTTCTGGATCTCCAACCAGGCCGACTACTTTGAGGAATATGTTATCAAGCGCAAGGTGTGGGCTGCTGGGAGAGCAGAGCACCTGGGCCCCACTCCAGTTCGTCAGTCCTGTCCAGCTTCTGGGAGGGGAACAAGGGTTAGAGCAGAGGCTGACTTCGCTGTGTTCGGTGGTTTCAGGGGTTAAGGCTCTCCTCATTCTTGGGACTCTGACTTACTCAGACTCAGGCCCAGCTGGTCAGATCAGTGTAGGAGTGCCCACTTCGCATTTTGAGCGTATGGGTTAACTTGGGGCTTGGCAGCGGAGGGTGGGACCTCGGGGGGCCGAGAGGCAATGGGAGGGGAAAGAGGAAAAGAAGAGAGGAGAGGCCGGTAACAGCACTCACCCTTCCCGCCGAGCTGTTTGCTCTCCATCGTCCTCCTCTGCTGCTTTTCAAGCCCTTTGGGACTAAGGGTTCGGCCCGAGCAGCCCGGGGCCGAGGGGTGGGTGGCGGGCACCCCGCGGGACGGGCTGGTCTCCCGGTTTCAGGATGCCCGGGACAACCGGCAGGACTGAGGCGGGCAGATGGGTAGCTCTCGTGGGGTTCTGAGGCCAAGGGCAGCCCCTCATGCCAACCCCAGAGCCCCAGGAGGACCAAGGAGAAGGTGGTGGAGGCTGACAGTTGGCCAGCCAGGCACGGGAGTGGAGCCAAAATCCGGTCCTTTTCTGGCTCAGCGGGGCAGGGAGGGCTACCTGCCCTGGCCGAAAGGTCATTGGCTTCGCCCCCTCGGTGACGATCTCATGGGGCTGACGGTCATCCCGTCCCTGCGGGCCCAGGGGCTCTCCAGGTGAGATTGGTCTCGGGCTGTGTTCCACCAAAACACTGGCCTTCCCCCTCCCTGCTTCCCTGTCCAGGCCCTACTCAGGTGGGGAATGATGGGGTCTGTCCATCTCTCTGACCTTCCTGAGTGATGGTTTCTTTCTCTCTTTCCTCCGCAGAGGGAGATTTACCCCCCTGAGCGGGAGGACCAGGTGAGTCCCGGGCCCCCGGCTCTCTAGAGCACCCCTGGGGGGGTGGGGTTGGGGGTCTGTCAGGTGATGTCAATCAATGGTATTTAATGACCACTTACTGTGGGCAGAGCACTGTACTAAGCACCTGGGAGAGGACAATTGAGTCGTGGGGACCACGGAGCTTAGACCAAACCCAGAGAGGTCCCGGGCCCCATCCCGAGGCCCTTTCAGTTCCTCGAGTCTCTTGCCTCAGGAGAACTGTTCCCCATCGAGGAGGTGTTCCTGGGGTCAGAGCAGGTTGGATTCTAATCCCGGCTCTTCCCCTTGTCTGCTGTGACCTTGGGGAAGTCACTTCACTTCTCTGGGCCCAAGTTTCCTCATCAAATAGAATGGGGATTCGATACCTGTTCTCCCTCCTATTTAGGTTGTGAGCCTCACGTGGGCCAGGGGCAGGGACCTGATGATCTTGTATCTTCCCCAATGCTTAGGTCAGTGCATGGCCATAGTAAACACATCACAGATACCACAATTATTCTTATTCTTCCACAATAGGACTAGTGGGTTCCAGACTGGGCCTGTTCCCCTCCCTGCCCTTCCCTGCCCACCCCCCATTGACCGAGTACTCATTTCTAGAGCTGGGATGGATCTAGGTCACCGAGGGGGGTGAGCGTGAGCAATTAGGGAGGGAGAAGCTAGGAAATAACCTTTAGGGATTGGAATTTTAATTTGAATGTGAAAAATGCCTGAGAATAGATGGCCCTGTCCCACAGGCATTCTGCAAATTCCCAGGTGGCCCCCTGACCCCTGGCCTGCCCCAACCTGGGGAGCCCCAGGAGGGCCTGACAGGAAGTCCTACTCTGGGTCAAGGTCTCTCTTGCTCTCTGAGGCTGGTTGAAGAACAAGAAGGCCAATCCCCCCGCCTCAGATCCCCGCCCCCGAAGGGTGGGTTTGGGCTTCAGGGTTGGGGGAGGGTAATTAAGCTGGTGGGGTGAGGGGGGGAGCGCTACTCTCAGCCTCTCCCTCCCGCAAGGTCCCTACCCCCTCACTCCCGACTCCTCTTCCTCAGCGCAAAGAGCTGGAAGATTTCAAGGAGCGGATGCGGAAGCAGCGGGAGGAGAAACGGTTGCAAGCCGTCCAGCAGTGACCCCGGACTGGGGGGAGCTGGGGAACGGCCTCCTGTAGACTCCAGAGAGGGTCCCGGGCCTCTGATGCTAAAGGTGGGCAGGCCAAGCCTCTCCCAGGCAAGAGAGCCGGGAAGTAGAACTCCTCAGCTCTTCTGAGAAGCTCTCTTTCCAGGCCCATGGTGCCCTCTCCTCCATCGATGTAGGTAGGGCAGGGCCTGGTTTCCCAACTCCACTGGAGGAGACTTTGCTCTCATTGGCCTCGGGAGGGGCCCCCCCCATCTGGAGCCAAAGCCCTCTCGGGGGCTGAGCCGAGCTTGCCAGTGAGAGGACCTGTACTGGCCTTGGCAGAACTGGAGGGAGTTCTCGAGTTTTTCCCGAACCGAGCGCCCCCTTCCCCCCACCCCCCAATAACAATGTGCAGAACCTCCTGAGATGGTGTAAAAGTTATTTATTGACCCCTCGGCAGAGGGAGAGGGAGGGGCCGGGTGCCAGAGTCCTCTCGACTTCAGGGCCCAGAGGCTTGGGGGTCGGAGCTGCTGTTCCTCTTGGAGGCGCAGGTAGAAGGGTGCCTGTAGTCTGTTGGGGGCTGGGGCCTGTGTCCCCCACTGTCCTGCAGGGACAAAGTGGGAGCATCGGCTTCGGGGAGGGGTTGGGGTGGGTCGCAGGGCGACGCAGGGGACTTCCAGCCGGGATGTCTCAGGGCTGTGGCAGGCGGAGAGGGCTTGACTGGAGACGTAGATTGGGGCTGTCGTCTCCTCCCCCAGATCCTCCTCTCCCTCTTTCTCACTCTCTCCTTTGCGTGGAGAGTAGTTGAGGGGAAGGGTTGGAGGGGTTCCGCTAAGCTCCACCTTTCCCCTGCTTCTGTCTGAACTTTGGAATCCCGGCTTGACCTCCAGGATGGCCCAGAGGCTCAGTGGCTGTCTGACTCCTCCTGTCCCTTAGAGAGGGGTCAAGGGGACTGGTTTAGGATCTCAGAGGTGGTGGAGGGGGTCGGATGACACCCTGTGGGTTGTTGTGGCTGGTGGGGGCGGGCTCAGCTCCCTGTCATTCGGGGTCCCGTTCCACTGGTGGAATTTTAGCCAACACTGCTCCCCCTTCCTCCTCTCCCTGCCAACCTCCCCGTCACCACTTAACGGGGAAACCATCTTAGGGTCAAACTTGGGGAGCAGAAGGGAGCCTCTGGTTCTGGGTTTTCGCTCGGGATCGGGAACATCTGAGAGAGGGACCCCAGGGAGGAGACCAACGCAGGCCGGGGAGCGAACGGGCAGGGGGCTGGGCCACGCTAGCAAGGAAGGAGGATGAACGGGACGTTCTGGCTGGTAGCCCAGGTGTTCTGGTGCCCCCGGGTTTCCCTCTGTTCTCAGCCCGGCCCTACCCCGCTTCCAGGAGACCTCATGAGACTACGCTGTCCACCTGGCTGGCTTGTTCTCCCTCCACCAGGGCTTCTGCATCAGACTCGACCTGCCTTCCCCCACCCCCTTCCCCATCCCGTGGTTCCCAGTCTTCCTGGAGACCATGGGGCGGAGACCATGGGGCAGACCCCTTGCCACAGACAAACGGACAGCCAGGTACACAGCAAAGGAAGGGCTGAATTTATTCAGTTTGATGGAGCTGCGGCTCTGGAGTTACTGGAGATGGGAACCAGAGTGGTCCTCTGCTCGGCGGCCCCTCATTTCTGCAGGAGGAAGAGGGCGGGACGGGAAGGCCGGGGTCAGGTTCTGGAACGCACAGAGGTCCAGGTGGCTCTGGGATATGCGGCTCCGGGGCCCCTGCCCCTCCCGCTCCAGCCCATCCCCACTTCTCTCAGAATCCTGGCGGCCTTCCGGGAACACCGGCCACTGCCAGGACCCGGGAGAGCTGCCTGCCCGTCCCCACCCAGCCCCCGTGGAGTTCGGGGCCCCACGGCGACTCCGTCTGACCTGCCGTCCCCCTTACCCGCTTGGCTTAGCTGCATTTGCGATGAGGGGGAGGTGTCTGATTCCGAGGCCCTCTGGGGGAGAAGAGGAGGATCAGCCCCCCCCCCCCCCCCCAGAGCTCCCACGTTGGGGCTTTGTGAGGGCGGCTGCTGACAGCCCCTGCCCATTCCTTCCCCGCTCGCCCCTCCGGCCCTGCGCCCCTCTGCTCACCCCGACCGTCTGGCTGCAGTGACCCCCAGGACCCACCAGGGGGCCTCGCAGGAAGCCACTTGACCTCGTAGGACTGGAACCTGACCCAGCTCCCACCAACGGTCCGCATCAACACCCCTGCCCCTGCCCCTCCCTCTCCCTCCAGCCGTGTTCCTCGGGCCCCGGGTAGCCCCTGGACCCGCCCTCAAAGCCCAGGCTAAACCCCTCTCCTTACCCTGTCTTCACCGGGCCGGAAGCCGGGCAGGTAGGAGACGCTGACTCGCTGGTCATCCATGCGATGGCCCTGGGTGTGGGCCAACATATCCATCAGGTTGTCCATCTCCGGAGCGGGCCCGGGGCCGTCCTCTGGGGCGGAGACACGGGCACCGGGGGTCAGCCCACAGGAAGGGATTCGGCCGTAGCCAGCCAGGCCTGCCCCTGGCTGGGACTCTGGGCTTCACCCCGCCCCGGCAGGGGCGGGGGATTGAACGGAGAGGTCTGAGCTTCTGGGTCCTGGGGACTCCTGGGTCCCACCTGCCGCTCGAAGAGGGGGATCGGTGCCCCGTCCCCAGCTGGCGTCAGGTTGAGTTGGGATCGGGAGGTGGCTCTCCAGGGGCCTGGCGGTGGCCAGTGTTCCCAGAAGACCTCCAGGACTCTGGTGAGGGAGCAGGGTCCCCGTGACCAGGCCCTAGGTGGCCTGCTCTGGGGTTCTCTGCCCGAGGCTGGGCGGGACCGGGAGCACTCACGGTTGGGGGGATTGGCTCCCGAGGTTCGTTGGTCCGGCCTGGTCCGAAGGGCGCAACGCTGCTCTTCCATCCTCCCACCCTGTACGTGGCTCAGCAGATTGAAGAATCCCTCTTGCTCTGGGGTGCCTGCCTGGAGGGGGTGGGGGAAGGGGGTCAGGGACTATCCACACCCTGGGCAACCAGCTCTGCCCTTCCCCCAGAAAGAGGCTGAAGCCTTTGGGCACCCAGCTTCTGCCCCTCGACCTTACCCCTTGGCCTTCGGTTTAGCAGCAGCGTCAGCCAACTCTTTCCCCCTGCCCCTTTAAGCCCTTCCCCACCCCAACTTACCTTCCTTGGTCTCCTCTGAGCGCCCTGCCCCTATCCCCACCCCCATACACAGAGTTTCCATTCCCTTGATCTCTCCAGTCTCTCCCCTGCCTCCCTCTCCCAGTTGGGCCATGGAGACCCATCCCCACCCAGACTTCCCAGAGCAGCCCCTGACCTTCCTCCCCATCACTCTCACCATGGTTCAGGATGCGGGGGACAGAACTCAGCTGCCTGAGCGGTGGACAGCAAGGAGCTGGTAATCTGACTGACTGTGGGAATTGGGTCGGCTCCCTACTCTCAACCCTCCCAAGGCCCCCCAGAGACCCGGCCAAGAAGTAGATTGCGGCCACGTGGCAGCTGGCTCTGGGGAGAGACTGCTGCTACTGCCAAGAATACCCTGAATTGAGGGCAGAGGAGGGACTCCTCATGGGGGGCATTTGAGGGTCACTCGGCAGCTAAGCCCCGCTGCTCACCCTGTCTCCTTCCCTCTGGTGAGGGAGTAGGGTCCCCGTGACCAGGCCCTAGGTGGCCTGCTCTGGGGTTCTCTGCCCGAGGGATCCGTGGCCCAGGTCGCCCCACGTGGGGCTCCTTCCTGGTCTCCCCAGCCCCCTCGCCCTGTCCCGGGCTGGGGCGGCCACCTCATCCTCGGCTCTCTTCCCTGGGGTTCTGGCCTCAGGGTTGAAGGGAGCCAATTCATTGGCTTGCCTGGTCAAAATTTCAATTCCTTGAGGCTTCCTAGTGCTTAAGAGATCACTCGGGACCAAGCAGCTGGGCCAAGGCAGGAGGTGGGCTCGCCCTTCCCCTCCTCAGCCCCTCACAGCCCCAGCCTCCTCCCCAGGCCAGGGATTCCTAGGTCCCTTACTTACCCCACTGGAAGGATTTGAACCCGAGTCCTTCCCCTCCTCCTTCTCCAGCTCAGCCATCACATCAGAACACCCCCACCCAATTCTCGCAGTGGATCCCTGACTCTAGCTGCTCCCCAGCCTCCTGATCCCTGAGCTCCACCCCTCAGGTCTTCCACCACAGGCTCCCGATGAGCCTCGCTCCCTGGCTACCAGTCCCCCATCCCTCCACTCCAGGGGCCGGAATGGGGCTTTTAAAGGTGCGGCAGACCCTGGAATTCCCTACCGCCTGCGCTGCCTCCACCCCCGCAGCCCCAAATCCATATTTCCAGCCCGGCAGGCTGTGGG
Organism: Ornithorhynchus anatinus; assembly: GCF_004115215.2. NCBI lineage: Eukaryota > Metazoa > Chordata > Mammalia > Monotremata > Ornithorhynchidae > Ornithorhynchus > Ornithorhynchus anatinus. The sequence continues at coordinate 110,451,858 of NC_041749.1, read as the reverse complement.
TCTAGCCCCATCTGGTCCCTCTGTAGCCTAAGCTCCATAAAGATTATCCCGGATGATTGTTTTTGGAAAATGACTTTGGGTGTGAGGAGACGGTGAGTGGAGGGGGCAATCCAGCCCCCTTGGCCTTACTATTACGGGCTCTCGTTATATCCCGGCTAGACTACTGTGTCAGCCTTCTCTCTGACCTCCCTTCCTCCTCTCTCGCCCCGCTCCGGTCTACTCTTCACTCCGCCGCCCGGCTCATCTTCCTGCAGAAACGATCTGGGCATGTCACTCCCCTTCTTAAACAACTCCAGTGGTTGCCTATCGACCTCCGCTCCAAACAAAAACTCCTCACTCTAGGCTTCAAGGCTCTCCATCACCTTGCCCCTTCCTACCTCTCCTCCCTTCTCTCTTTCTACCGCCCACCCCGCACGCTCCGCTCCTCTGCAGCCCACCTCCTCGCCGTCCCTCGGTCTCGCCTATCCCGCCGTCGACCCCTGGGTCACGTCCTCCCGCGGTCCTGGAACGCACTCCCTCCTCACCTCCGCCAAACTGATTCTCTTTCCCTCTTCAAAACCTTACTTAAAAATCACCTCCTCCTAGAGGCGTTCCCAGACTGAGCTCCTCTTCCCCCTCTACTCCCTCTGCCATCCCCCCTTTACCTCTCCGCAGCTAAAGCCTCATTTTCCCCTTTCCCTCTGCTCCTCCACCTCTCCCTTCCCATCCCCACAGCACTGTACTCGTCCGCTCAACTGTATATATTTTCGTTACCCTATTTATTTTGTTAATGAATTGTACATCGCCTTGATTCTATTTATTTGCCATTGTTTTTACGAGATGTTCTTCCCCTTGACGCTGTTTAGTGCCATTGTTCTTGTCTGTCCGTCTCCCCCGATTAGACTGTAAGCCCGTCAAACGGCAGGGACTGTCTCTATCTGTTGCCGACTTGTTCATCCCAAGCGCTTAGTACAGTGCTCTGCACATAGTAAGCGCTCAATAAATACTATTGAATGAATGAATGAATGAATGTCCCTGTGGTTTCGGCCCGCAACTCCCAGATCCCAGAGCCTTGGCTCAGACCTCTGTAGCCCCTTCAGCCTGAGCCGGGCCCCCTTGTTCCTCCCGGTCCGGCCCAAGCCTCCTCGGGCTATCTTCACCGCTGGCTCAATCCAGTCAGCACTGCAGGGGGCCAAGCCCTCCTCTCCAGCTGTAGCACTTGGATTGACCCTCCTGGGGGGAGAAGAGGCTGCCGCCCACTCGGTCAGCCGCCAGTGGCTGGACCCTCCCCAGACCCGTCACCCAACCCGGACTCCCAACCCAAACTCCAGGTCTTCGGGCCCCATTCCGCCCCCGGCCCTGATCACTGACTCCGGATTGACCCTTTCCTCTACCTTCACCCCTCTTCTCAGACGGAACATCGGGGTCTCTGCCGTCAACTTACTGAGAGTTGAGAAGGCCGGGCGGGGGCGGGGGCGGGGGCAGCGTAGCGCCGTTCTACTTCAGGATTCTCCAGGTAGGTGGTGGGCAGTACCTTATAAGGGGAAGTCAGGAGGGTGAGTGCATGAACAAAACAGAGCCTTTGAGGCGGGGGGCCTAGAGCCCTCCTGCAGGAGAGAGATCACTCAGTCTTCACCCTTTCCTCCCCAGTCGTCCCCTCTCTCCTCACCCTGAGGATCTGAGAAGCCAGTACCTGGAGGCCTATAGCATCAGTAGGTCGGGACCAGGCGGGCATTATGACCTGACGTCTGGATGGTGGCACCCGCAGCTCAGGTCTGTGGGGAAGAGAGTGGATCACTGGAATCTTCTCTGGAAGGCGAGACTCTCTCTTGCCATCCATCCCCAAGGAACTGGCCAGACGCACAACTCCTCCTTCCTCCTCCTCATCACCCACCCAAGAGAGCCTGCCGCTAGCTCCCTTCCTCACTGAGGGCCACCAGTCTGGAAACGCTGGTCAAACCGGTATTGATCGGCTGTCTCCTTGGCAATGTTCTGGGCTTCGGGGTCCCCCGGGGGGAGGGAGGGGTGAAGCAGCTCCTGGGGCTCATTCCCCCCAGCCCCGAGCTTTCTTCCAGCCCAAGCGCTGGGGTCAGTTACCATGACAATGGTCCTGAGGGGCTGATCTTGGGGTGAGGGAGTAGGAGGAGGCCCCGTTGCCTTCAAAATCAGAGCCGAGAGGCCCCATCCCACTCCCAAGTCAGTCCCCTCATTCTCCCAGACTGGACCCAGGAAGTCCTGCCTCTCCCGGCTTCCCCCAGTCCTCCGCAGATGGCCAAGTCCTGAAGTAGGTAAACGGGACAGACCGCAGCAATGAGTGAGTGAGGGCTCACGGTGGGGTGGGAAGGAGAAATGGACCCATTTCCTGTCCTGTCCCCCCACCTTCCTCCTTTAAGCGACTGTGTCCAGTAGTCATTAGCCCAGGGGCCTGCAATTACGAGATGAGGTTTAATTTGGGGTGATCAGATGACAGAAATCCTAACAGCTTTCTCCCTGACTCTTAGGCTCTTAGCTGCATTACCAGTTGCATAATTTTAAAGCCCAGTTAAAAACGCTTTTTTTTTTTTTACTGGGAGCAGTAGCCATCTTCTCCCCTTGGCTTTCCCGTTTTTCTGGATTGGAAAGAGAACCCAGGTGTCCTGTTTTCAGCTAATAATAATCATTGCGGTATTTGTTAAGTGCTCACTCTGTGCCAAGCACTGTACTAAGCGCTGGGGTGGATATAAGCAAATTGGGTTGAACCCAGTCCCTGTCCCACGTGGGGCTCACAGAGAAGTGACTCGCCCAAGGTCACACAGCAGACACGTGGCGGAGCCAGGAGTAGAACCCACGACTTTCTGACTCCCAGGCCCGGGCTCTGTCCGCTATGCCATGCTGCTTCTACTGTGGCCCCTAGCTCCCAACATCTGGGTGTCCTTCGAGAACCCTAGGTCCCTCATCCACCCCTCTCAACCAGAATCCACAGCTGTTCTGGCTACCAGGAAAGGACAGGAACCCAGTGTGTGCCACTGGTGAAGGTGGAGGGCAAGGAGAGAGAGAAAAAAAACATTCAATCTGGGGTTTATGGAGTGCTTACTGTGTGCTGAGCACCGTATTAGGCACTTGGGAGAGTACAGTAAACGATCCCTGCCCACAAGGAGTTTATAATCTAGAGGACTGTACATGTGCTAAGGAGGAATGGCACAAGAGCTGGTAAATGCCTCCAAATTGGAACTCTCCACACCTCAGTCACACCCGGAGGGAAGGGACACTGAGGTGGGAAGCTTTATTTTGAGTGTGAGGCTCAAGTTATCGGGTCCTTGGGGGTAAAAAGAGTCAGGGCTCTTGAAGGTGAAGAGCCCGAGGTTCCCCATCTTCACTGTGAATTCGGGGATGAAAAAGGTGCCAGAGGTGGGGAGAGGCAGAGCGGAGAACAGCATGGGGCCTGGGAATCAGAGGACCTGGGCTCCAATCCCAGTTCTGCGGCTTGTTTGCCGCGTGGCCTTGGACAAGTCACTTCGCTTCTCCGTGTGCCTTGGTTTCCTCAACTAGTCAGTCAACCGTAGTTACTGAACGTTTACCGTGCGCAGAGCACTGTACTAAGCGCCTGGGAGAGTACCCTATAACAATAAACAGGCACACTCCCTACCCCACAACGATCTTACAGTCTAGAGGGGGAGACAGACATTAATATAAATAAATCACGGATATGTACGGAAGTGTCGTGGGGCTGAGGGGAAGGGTGGGGGGCGGGAATGAACAAAAGGAACAGGTGAGGGCGTTGATGCAGAAGAGGAAAGGAGGGCCTGGTCAGGGAAGGCCACTTGGCAGATTCGATACCCGTTCTCCCTCCTACTTTGGGTGGGAGCCCCATGTGGGACAGGGACCGTGTCCAACCTGATTAGGGAAGCAGCGAGGCTCAGTGGAAAGAGCCCGGGCTTGGGAGTCAGAGGTCATGGGTTCGAATCCCGACTCTGCCACTTAGCTGTGTGACTTTGGGCAAGTCACTTAACTTCTCTGGGCCTCAGTTACCTCATCTGTCAAGTGGGGATTAACTGTGAGCCTCACGTGGGACAACCTGATGACCCTGTATCTACCCCAGCAATTAGAACAGTGCTCTGCACATAGTAAGCTCTTAACAAACACTAACATTATTATTAGCTTCTATCCACCCCAGCGCTTCGAACGCAAATAACCATCGGAATCACGGTGCGGAGAGCGAGGGTGCAGCCTGGCTTAGTGGAAAGAACCCCGTTTGGGGATTCGGACTTCGTGGGTTCCGATCCCTGCACCGCACTTATCAGCTGGGTGACGTTGGGCAAGTCGCTTCGCTTCCCTGCGCCTCAGTTACCTCGTGTAAAATGGGGATGAAGATTGAGCCCCGCACGTGGGACCACCCGATTCCCTTCTATCCACCCCAGCGCTTAGAACAGTGCTTGGCACACACTAAGCGCTTAACAAACACCAGCATCATCATCATTATTACCCCAGTGCTTGGCACACACTAAGCGCTTAGCCCCCGTCATCCCCCTGCCCCTTCTAGACTGTGAGCCCGTTGTGGCCAGGGATGGTCTCCGTGGCCGAATCGTACCTCCCACGCGCTTGGTCCAGTGCTCTGCACGCAGTAAGCGCTCGATAAATACGAGGGAGGAACGAACGGGCAAGTGACGCCACTTGTCAGCTGTGTGACTGTGGGCCAGTCACTTCACTTCTCTGTGCCTCAGTTACCTCGTCTGTAAAACGGGGATTGACTGTGAGCCTCACGTGGGACAACCTGATGACCCTGTATGTCCCCCAGCGCTTAGAACAGTGCTCTGCACAGAGTAAGCGCTTAACAAATACCAACATAAGCAGCGTGGTTCAGTGGCAAGAGCCCGGGCTTGGGAGTCAGAGGTCATGGGTTCGAATCCCAGCTCTGCCACTTGTCAGCTGTGTGACTGTGGGCAAGTCACTTCACTTCTCTGTGCCTCAGTTCCCTCATCTGTAAAACGGGGATTGACTGTGAGCCTCCCGTGGGACAACCCGATGACCCTGTATCTCCCCCAGCGTTTAGAACAGTGCTCTGCACATAGTAAGCGCTTAACAAATACCAACGTTATTATTCTCTGTGCCTCATCTGTCAAATGGGGATGAAGACTGAGCCCCACGCGTGGGACCACCCGATTTCTCGGCCACTTGTCAGCTGGGTGACTTTGGGCAAGTCACTTCACTTCTCGGCGCCTCAGTGACCTCATCTGTCAAATGGGGATTAAGATTGGGAGCCCCACGTGGGACAACCTGATTCCCCTGTGTCTACCCCAGCGCTCAGAACAGTGTTCGGCACATAGTAAGCGCTTAACAAATACCAACATTATTATTATTATTATTATCCGCCCCAGCGCTTAGAACAGTGCTTGGCCGGGGGGGGGGGGGGGGAGGAGGGGCGTGGATAATGGCTGGGCGGGGCTCGGGGCGTGGAACGGGCCGAGGGGAAAGCCGACGGAAGGTTTGAAAACGTCGCCGAGGGGCGGGACGGACCGCAAACATGACGAGCAGAAAGATCTCCGCCTCTAAATACTCGGACCCAGACGCGGAAGTGGGGTCGGGGGCCCGGAGGAAGATGGCGCCTTCGGGGCTGAAGGCGGTGGTGGGGGAGAGTGAGTGCCGGGCCCGGCCTGGGCCGCCGCTGGGCGGGGAGGACGGCGGGGAGGTCCGGGGCCGGTGGGGTGGGGGTGGGGGGTCGGGTGCCTCCGTTTCCCTGCCCCCCCCCCCCCCGCGCGGTCCCGTCGCCGACTCACCCCCAAGGCGGCAGTGGGTAGCAGATCCTCGGCAGCTCCATCAGCCTGGGTGTGAGGCTCGTCCCGTGCCCCCTTTGGCGAGGGGGGAGCGTCGTCGCCGGGCGGCCGCAGTACCAGTGGCGGGGGAGGGGCTGGGGCGGCTGGTCGGGCTTCGATTCATCCTCCTCCTCTTGGGGGAGGCCGCCGCCGCCGGGAGCCGGAGCGGCCTTGGCCCCCCGTCTCGAAGGCGGGCAGCGGGCCCCGGTCCCCCGGCCCCGGCCCCGGCCGCCCGGCTCGCGGAGGGACGGGAGGGTTTGGCCGCGGCCGGCCGCTCCCTGCCGGCCCCTCCCCTGCTGCCGGACGGGAGTGATAACGGGGGCCGAGGGCGGCGGCGGGCGAATCGGCGAGGCGGGCCAACGGCGCCCCGAGATGGAAAGGGGCCCGAGGGAGGGGAGCGCGGCCGAGTTGGTTTGCTGGCCGGGATTGGGCGGGGGGTGATAACTTACGAGGCTCCTGGGGAGAAATCTATACACCCAAAGGGGGACTGGGCTTTTCCTCCCCCCCCTGGTGTTCATGGCGCCTCAACGAAGCCACCTGAGGTCACGGGAAGAAAGGAGTGGGATATTACGACGGCACGGGGGTTGAGGAGGCTCCGCGGCCCCCTCGCCGACGCCCCCCGCCCCCATCTTACCATTTTCATCTGGGCACCGCAACGGGAAAGCGACTTCTCCCGACCCTTCCTCCCCGCCCCCTCCTCCCCGGGCGCTTCTCTCTGCGAAGCCAAGCCTCCCGGGTCCGGGGCCCGAGGCCCGAAAACCGTCCCCGAGGGGGATCGGGCAGGGGAGGGCCGTGGGGAGTGACTCGGTGCTTCCCTTTCGGCCTGGGGGAGGAGGAAGCGGAAGGGCCTCAGACCGCTTTGCCGCTCGAGCCCCGCCACTCCCCAGAGGCCGTCGTGGTTTTCGTCCCCCTAGGGGGGACGGGGGCGTCAGGGGCAGAAAGAGTCGGTCGTACTTAGGGAGCGCTTACTGCGTTGCAGAGGACTGCACTCAGCGCTTGGGAGAGTACCATACAAGAGTCACGTTCCCTGCCCACAAGGAGCTTACGGTCTAGAGGAGAGAGAGCCCGGGAGATCCTTCTCTCCCAAAGCACGCCCGTACCCGCGTGGGGGTCCCCGAGGGTCCCGCCTCCCGGTCTCTGGCTCTGAGGGATGGGCCTCGTAGCCCGGCCACCTGGTCGCTCTCTTTCTCCCGCCCCCTTCCCCTGGGGTTGGAGACTAGGCCGCACCCCCTCGAGCCCCCCTCAAGGGGACGGATGGATGAGGAGCCCAGGGTCTCGCGGTGAAGGTGGGGGACCCCGATCTCTCCTCCCCCCCCCCGACCCCCACCTCGCCCATCTTCTTCCTTGTTTCCAGAGATCCTGAGTGGGGTCATCAGGAGCGTCAAGAAGGATGGAGAGTGGAAGGTAGGGGATCCCAAGAGGACCCTGGGAGAGAAATACCTGGCTCTCCTCCCTCTGGATCTGGGCCGGACGTAGCTGGGGGACGGTTCAGTGTGGGGCTCTGATTCTTCTAGTCAGTCTGGGTCCTGATGGGCGAGCATCGTGCTCCACCCCTGACCAGGTCCTCTGGCCTCAGGACTGTCCCCCACTCCCCCCCCCCCCCACCAGAGTGCGGGCACTCTATGATGTCAAGGGTCTTTGTTGCGTGGGGGAGGCGGGGGGAGCAGACCTTTTGTGCCCTCATTCCAGCCCCCGCTCACCACCTGGGCCCCCTTCCCCCCCTCCCCCCATTTGACCTTTTGAGCCAGAGAATGTGAGAGGGGATTTGAGCAAGATGCCAGGGCCACACTGAGTCACTGTTTTTATTTGGGCTCTGAGCTTCCTACCCTTCCGCCCACTTTGGGGCCAGAGTCCTAGAATGAGGTTGAATGGGACATCTGGTTTCCATGGCTGCACCTGTCAGAGACTCGGATCAGATGAGGCGGCCAGGTCTGGGAAGCCTAGGCTTTTTCCCAGTTTGACCTTTGTCTGGATGGGATGGAGGGCTGAGCTGCGGGGGCGGAGAGTTGGGGTTTCATGGCTCTAGGTCACACTGCCCCGCCACCAACCTGAGGGACTGGGTTAGAATCCGGGAGGCAGCCTGGGAGCCAGATCATCAGGACGTGTCTGTTGTGCCTGCAGGTGCTCATCATGGACCATCCCAGCATGCGGATCCTGTCCTCTTGCTGCAAGATGTCGGACATTCTGGCTGAGGGCATCACCAGTGAGTGCGCCCCTTAGCACGGGCCCCGGCCTCCCAGGGTCTCCCTTTTATGGTGGGAGCAGGAGTTTCCCAGAGGTCAACTCCCACCCCTTTCTCAACTTTAACCCTAGTTCTAACCCCACAAGATGTCCAGATCAGGGGTCTCATCCCCTTCTGAGCTCCAGGTGCCTGGCTTCCTTGGCCTGGGAGGGAATTGGCTTCTCCTCCCAATGTCCATCCACCTGTCCCTCCCTCCTCACAGTCGTTGAAGACATCAACAAGCGACGGGAGCCCATCCCCAGCTTGGAGGCCATCTACCTGTTGAACCCTTGTGAGAAGGTGAGGGAGTGGCTGTGGGGGCGAAGGAGGGGGTGGGACCGCCTAGTGGATAGAGCAAGGACCTGAGTTCTAATCCTGGCTCTGCCACTTGTCTGCTGTGTGACCTTGGGCAAGTCATTTCACTGTGCCTCAGTCACCTCATCTATGAAACGGGGATTAAGGCTGTGAGCCCCGTGTGGGACAGGGGCTGCGTCCAACCTGCTAATCTTGTGACTACCCCGGTGCTTCCTACAGTGCCTGGCACATAGTAGGTGCTTAAATGCAATTAAAAAATAAATAAATAAAAAGAATGTTGAAAGAAATCCACCCTCCTTCTCCTCTTCCAGTCAGTCCGGGCCCTGATCAATGACTTCAGGGGGATCCCTACGTATACATACAAGGCTGCCCATGTCTTCTTCACCGACAGTGAGTAGTGACTCCTGGGGAAGGGGAGGACAGGGCCAGGGAAGTTGGGATGATGAAGAGATGAGGATCAGGGGTAGGGTAGGTGTTGGGTCGGGGAGGAAGGTGGAGACTCCCATCCTGAGCCCTGCCCCTTCTCCCTCCGCTCTCTCCCTGCCTCCTCCAGCCTGCCCCGATCCCCTCTTCAATGAGCTGGGCCGCTCCCGGCTGGCAAAGGCTATCAAGACGCTGAAGGAAATCCATGTGGCTTTCCTGCCCTATGAGGCCCAGGTGGGAACCGGGGAGGGTCTGGAGGGCGGCCCGAGGTGGGGACTGGCCGGCGGGGGGAAGGGGGTTGTGGATTGGGGGTAGGGGCGGAATTATGGGGCCTGGGGGAGGCAGGATCTCCTGGTTCTCAGTTACTGCTCCCTCCCCTCCAGGTGTATTCACTGGACGCCCCCGAGAGCAACTACAACCTATTCTGCCCATTCCGGCTTGAGGAGCGAGGGCCGCAGCTGGAGGCTCTGGCCGAGCAGATCGCCACACTTTGCGCCACCTTGCGCGAGTACCCGGCCATCCGTTATCGCAAGTGAGGCTCCGCCCCCTCCCGCCCGCCGTCCGCCTCTGCCCGTCTCCGTCCATCTTCTCCTCCTCCTCCAGTCTCCTCACCAGCCCTCCCGCCCCGCCATGGGAGAGTCGGACTTCCCTCCGAAAAGGCAAACTCTGCTCCTCCTGTCCCCCCCCGACCTTTGGTCTCCGTTCAGTGGGGCCACTTGGGTTCTTTTGAGGGCTCTCTGTTCAGTGTCCCCGCTCCCCCCAGGGGCCCCGATGGCACCAGTCAACTTGCCCACGCCGTCCTGGCCAAACTGAACGCCTTTAAGGCCGACAACCCGAGCATGGGTGAGGTGAGAGCTGGACCGCCGGGACCTGGGGACGGAGGGAGGGGATGGGTTGGGGTGGAGGGGGAGGGGGGATGGAGGGGAAGCTGTTTGCCGGTGGCTCTTCTCCCCTGCAGGGGCCAGAGAAGATGCGCTCCCAGTTGCTGATCGTGGACCGCGGTTATGACCCAGTGTCACCCTTGCTGCACGAGCTCAGCTTCCAGGCCATGGCCTATGACCTGCTCGAAATCCAGCAGGACACCTACAAGTGGGTGGGGCTGGGATCCGGGAAGGGAGGAGGGGTTGAGGACCATTGGCCTAACAGTGGTATTTATTGAGCGCCTACCGTATGCCGAGCACTGTACCGAGCGCTTGGGAGAGCACAGTTGAGAACGAGGAGAGCACAGTTGAGGACGAGGCACTGGCCCCTCCCTCAAGGAGCTTACATTCTGACGGGGAAGACTGACAGACACGAGCCGTTTCGAAATCAGTGGAGGAAGAGATAGTAACGGTGTTATGGCAGCTGAGAGCGGAAACAAGAAAGGATAGAGAAGTGTAAGTTCACTGAAGCTGGGAATGTGCAGAAGTGCCGAGGGCAGCTGGGAAGGTAGAGTGCTAAGTTGGGGAAGGCCTCCTGGAGGAGGCAGGGCTTTGAAGATGGGAGAACAGGGGTCTGGTATATGGAAACGGGGAGGGCATGTGCAAGGGGGTAGAGGTGGGGAAGTCGAGAGCGAAGCACGGTGAGGCTTGCTTGAAAGGCTTGAAGAGCGTGAGCCCATGTGGATTGGGAGAAAGGGGGGTGGGAAAGTCAAGGTGGGAGCCTACTTAATAACGATTAATAATTACGGTACTTGTTAAGTGCTTATTATGTGCCAAGCACTGTTTTAAGTGCCGGGGTAGATACAGATTAATCAGGTTGGACACAATACCTGTTCCTCATGGGGCTCCCACCCTGAGATGTGGGGGAGGGAATGGGCAATCTTTTTGGAGGTTTTTTGAGGAGAGAGGTGCATGGGACAACAATTTAGAAAAGTGATCTGGGCAGCAGAAGGACTGCTGGACTGGAGAGAGGAGAGGCCGGTGTGGAAGCTGTCTCCGGGGTCCGGAATGGATCTGAGAAACACTTGAGGCAGCATTGGGCAACAGCCTCAGTGTGAGAGTTGAGAGCGAGGGCTCAAGCATAATGGCAAGGGGTGCTAGATCTTGTATCCTTTAACTCCTCTTCCCCCACCCCCTTCACCACCTGGCCAGGTATGAGACAACGGGGCTGAGTGATTCACGGGAGAAAGCCGTGCTCCTGGACGAGGATGACGAGCTCTGGCTGGAGCTGAGGCACATGCACATTGCGGACGTCTCCAAGTAAGGAGATTGCCCCGCCCCCTCTGACCTCCTCTTGCCCAGTACTCCCCTTCACTGGGCTGGACCTCTTGCTTGGCCTGCCTACCCTGTCTCCTTTGCCCCAAGGCCTCTGGTCTGTCTGTCTCTGGGCCCCTTTTTCTCCCTCCCCCACAGGGGGCCTGTCTGGAGCCTGTGCTCCAGCCTTGGCTCCCTCCCGGACAGGAAGGTGACAGAGTTGCTGAAGACTTTCTGTGAGAGCAAGCGGCTGACCACGGACAAGGTGTGAGGATGTGGCCGGCTGGGGTGGTGAGGGAGGGGGATGGGTGGGTGTGTGTGTGTGTGTGAGAGAGAGAGAGTGGGGGGAGCACGGCAGGTCCTCAGTGCCCCCTTCATGCATCCCCAGGCCAACATCAAGGACCTGTCCCAGATCTTGAAGAAAATGCCTCAGTATCAGAAGGAGCTGAGCAAGGTGAGGGGCAGCTGGGCTTCCCCATGCTGCGTGTGACCCCGTGTGTCCTGTCTCCCGGGTCCCAGTCTGGTCCTGAACGCCCCAGTCCCCTGACCGCTCTCTCTCCTTCCCTCCTGCTCCCCAGTACTCAACACATCTGCACCTGGCTGAAGACTGCATGAAACACTTTAAGGGGACGGTGGAGAAGCTGTGCAGCGTGGAGCAGGTCGGGGCTCTGGATGCTCAGTTCTCGGGGCGGGAGAGGGAAGGATCCTGGGGTCCTGAACTGGGAGACTGAGAGGAGAGGGAGAGAGTGGGCATCCCCAACAGTGGTACAGGCCCTCCCCAAATTGTGGCACAACCCTGCTGGGGCAGTCGTCGGTCAGAGGACTAAGGGGAATGGCCCCATCCTCCCCCCACGGAGTTTGGGACCACGCTCCTCGCCCGCTTCCAGGACTTAGCGCTGGGCACGGACGCAGAGGGAGAGAAGATCAAGGACGCCATGAAGCTGATTGTGCCCGTGCTGCTGGACCCCGGGGTCCCGGCCTACAGCAAGATCCGCATCCTGCTGCTCTACGTTTTGCACAAGAATGGTACCGGGATCGGGGGGTGGCGGGCCGTGGGGGAGGCCTCCCTCCTGCCCATCCACACCGATGGCTTCTCCTCCCCCCGGCCAGACCCCAACCACATGGACTTTCCTAGTCCTGACCCCTCTCTGAGCTGCAGCTCCGTTCCGCTCCCTGCTGGAGAAGGCGTTTCTCGGCCCAGGGGGTTGGGAGGTGTCTGGTGCTTGTGTGTGTTGCGGGGGAGGAGTGTCCGTCCCTCCATCTGTCCGTCTGTCCCTAGGGGTGAGCGAGGAGAACCTGACTAAGCTGATCCAGCATGCCAACGTGCAGGCTTACAGCGGCCTCATCCGCAACCTGGAGCAGCTGGGGGTCATTGTCACCTCCCACTCTGCCGGGGTATGGGGGTGGGGAGGGTCCAGGATCTGGGGTGGGGGGCAGGGGGAGGCGAGCAACCCCCCAGAGGACAGGAGGGTGGCCCGGCCAGCCCTCGGAGCCCGATGCCTGGAGGGCAGGGAGCTGGAACAGTGAGTTCCTGGGCCGTGAGGACAGATGGAAGGGGCTGGGGACTGGGGCCGGAGAGAGGCCCGAGGGGTAAGGTAAGGGAACTGAGCAGCCCAGAGGCCACTGAGACAGGCAAGGATACTGCTTGTGACCACTCCCCCCTCTTTTCCCCCTTTCCCACCCCCCCCCAAGTCTGGGGGAAGGGGAGTCCCAGCGGTTCCTGACACCCCCCCCCGGGCAGCCAGGTTCGGGTGGCAGGCCCTGCTCCCTCCTGCATCCTCTTCGCTCTGGTCCCCAACCTCCGTGTCCCCTTTCGTCGTCGTCATCTGCTCTGTCTCTGGGCTCAGCCTCTTCCTCTCTCCCTCCCTCCTTCTTCCTGCCAGCTGCCCTGATGTCCCCAGGTAGGTTTTTCTGACTCCAAAATGTTTGTCCTTCCGCTTCCCCCAACAAGCCCCACTGACCGCGACCCTGTCTTTCCACCTCTCAGGTCTCTGAGGTCTCGAATAAATGGGAGCGGAAGGAGCGAATGGAATCCACCTATCAGCTGTCCCGCTGGACACCCGTCATTAAGGATGTGATGGAGGTGAGGTGGAGGGCAAAGTGGGAGAGCAGGGACAGGGCCACGGGGGACTTTTCTACCCCAGCCAGAATCCCCCTCCAAAATCCTAATCCAATCAAACCCCGCTCCGGCTGTCCTGTCCCCGCTTTCCTCGGTCGGAGGATTAAGAACCAATCCCTCGTTAGAGGGCATTGAATTGGCATCCCACTTTGCAGAGGCTGCAGCAGAGAGTGCCCAGGTCCCTCCTCTCCCTGGGGGTGGGGAGACGGGAAACGGTAGGCGGGGGAGATTGCCGGGTTCTAGAAAATGCCCCCTCCGCCCCCACCTCGTTGGCCCATCCTTCCCCTTTCCCAGGACGCCGTGGAGGATAAACTGGACCGGAGACTGTGGCCCTTTGTGTCCGACCCAGCCCCGATAGCCAGCACCCAGACAGCCGTCAGGTGAGGACACGGGGTGACAGCCGGGAATGGAGGCGCGTGAGGAACTGGCCCTCTGTCGAGCCCCTGCCGTAGGCAAGGCACCGCACTGAGCCCTTGGGTCAGTGCGCCTGAAGCGGAAGACACCGTCTCTGCCCCGTACGGTCCAAACAGACAAATCGCCGGGGTCAGAGGAGGAGCAAGGAGGGAGCAGCAGCCTGAATGTGTCAGTACCAGAGAGCTGAATGTGTATCTGTACCATTGGACATACGTATATATCAAGCACTCAGTGGTATTGCCCGAGCGCTTACCCTGTGCAGAGCACTGTGCCAAGCTCCTGGAGAAGACAACCTAGTAGAAACAATCCCTGGCCACAGAGAGCCTACAGTCTACGGGGGGGAGATAGACCTGAAAGTAAGTTAGATGTGTGCGTGTGTACGTGTATGCTGAGGATGGGCCTAGGTATATAAATGCTCAGGTTGGTGTTGGGGACTGATTCAGGAAGATTTATCAGAGGGGGCTGTGAAGATGAGAGAGATTGTGTTTCGATGGATTTGTGTGGGGAAGGAGGACCAGGCGGGGGGAGCGGCCTGAGCGAGGGCTGGGAGGTGGGAAAGGGGAAAGCGCGGCATCCGGTCAGGAGAGATTGAGAGGAACGAAGAGGGTGAGCAACCTGGGGAGTAGTGGGTGAAGAGAGCCGACACAGAAGATGGAGAGAGCCGATGCTGAGATTTGAAGCCGACGGTCAGGAGTTTCTGCTTGGAAGGGAAGGAAATCAAATCAGTCGTATTTATTGAGCGCTTACTGCTTGCGGGGCACTGTACTAAGCCCTTGGAAAATGGGGGTGGGAGGGCGTTGGAGGCTTTTGAGAGGGGAGACCGGGGTGGAGCCAAGTGGTAGGGAAGTGATCCAGGCAGCGAAGTGTGGACTAGAGGTGGGGGGGAGGGAGGGAGGAGGGCGATCCAGGAGTCCGACAGCGAGATGACAAGAGCTTGAACCGGGATGGAGAGGAAGGGGTAGATCTGGAGGAGGAACTCGCAAGGTTTAGCAGTTAACTGGATGGGAGGGCTGAAGGGTGGTGGAGAGTCAGGGACAGCCCCAAGCTCGCAGGCTTCAGGCATGGGAGTGGTGGTGTGATGGACTGAGACAGGACGGTTAAGGGGCGAGAAGGTGAGATGTTCCATTGCAGACGTATTGAGGTTTAAGGTAGCGGTGGGCTAGTGGAGGTGGAGGCGTCCTAGGGGCAAGAAGAAATGTGAGATTCAGGGGTGGGGGCGCAGACTGCCAAGAGGGAGGCAGCATTCCCAGCTGATCTTCCGCACCTCTCCACACAGTGCTCGGTTTGGCCACTGGCACAGGCACAAGGCAGGGGTGGAATCCCGGGGTGGACCTCGCCTCATCGTCTATGTGATCGGAGGGGTGACCATGTCCGAGATGCGCACGGCCTATGAGGTCACCCACGCCACTGAAGGCAAATGGGAAGTGCTGATCGGTGAGTGCCGTGAGAAGGTGCCGGGTTCACTAGGAGGACTCAGGAAACGGGGGTGGCAGGAAGCCAGGGTTGTGGGAGGGAGAGCAGAGCCGGCCCAAGAGCAGGCAGGCTGGTTGGGGGTGTTCTATCCCTCCCTGTTTCCCTTTTCAGGCTCCTCCCACATCCTCACTCCCACCCGCTTCCTGGAAGATCTCAAGAGTCTGGACCAGAAAGCGGAAGACCTCGTGCTGTCTTGAACCTGCCCGTGCAGCCCCCCCCCCCCCCCCCGCTGCAATAAATGCCCCCCTGGACTCTCTTTTGGGCCTCCCTTTGCCCTGGCCCCTTCGCCCATCTCCAGCAGGATGCCCCTCATTACCAACCCGTGTCAGTCCACTTTCCATCCCTGCAAACTAAAACCACACTGCTGCCTTCTCCAGGCTTGGCGTGGCAACCTAGTGCCACCTCCTTCATAAGCCCTTGGAACCCAAGGTGATAGATGAGCTGCTTGGTTGGGTGTGGGAGGGGCTTGAACCTCTAAATTTGAACTCTGCTTCTCTTCCATTGCTCCCCATAGTTCTACCTCAGAATGGCACATAGCTCCATCCCCTTCCCTTGATGTGTGTGTGTGTTTGGTGGGGGAGGGGAGGCTGTAGAGAAGGGAGGGAAAGCTAGGGATCTGTAGTATTTTACTCCCTGCTGGCCTCATTCTCATTGCCCGTGGTGCTTCCAATTCAGGTTCCTCCCCTCCCCCCTACCTCCGCATCCCCTACTCTGCTCTTGTCTGGCCTGAGGAGGCTCTAACCCTCCACTCATATTCCTGTAATCCTTGGCAACCGGATCTTCAGTTCCTGACACCTGAGCCACGACGGGGAAGTGGGGACACGGCCGTTCCAGCATCCTCCTGTCTTCTGTCTTGCTTGCCCCGTCCGCACCCCCCAGGACTCCTTAAATCCTTTGCGTGAACTCCCCTGGCTCCTGTCCCTGAGGCCCCTGCCCCCCTAACTCAGCTGTCTTCCTGCAGCTTGGGATGGGGGGAGTGAGTTCTTGCCCTTTTCTTCCCTGGGATGGGGCTGAGGTGGGTGCGTTTCTGGACACAGCTGCAGAATAGGAAGGTTCTGGCACAGGGACAAGGGCATTCAGCCAGACCTCAGCTCTACCGCTGAGCTTGATTCCCATTCCACCTGCCATCTCTCCCCACAGCACCCCCCAACCACCAACACATGGGGCTAGAGCCCTGGCCAGGATGTACATCTGCATCCTGGTCCCTACCATCTGTCCCCAGGGTGAGCCCTGGGCGAGGGGCACCTCAGTCTAGCACCAGTTGGGGTACAGGGGAAGGGCTTCTGACTTGAGAGACACCTGGCTGTGCTGGATTCTCCCCTCTTCTTTGTGTCCCTACTTGATTTACTGCCTTGGAGTAAGCCAGGCCTGTTTTTCCCCAACTCGGGCCATGGGATGAGGAGAGGTGGATCCCTTGGAGCTGGGGTCTTGGCAAAAAAGGTTCCTGGAAGGAAGAAAGAGGATTAGCCTGAAAGTCTACTCTGAAAACTAACAGAAGTTGTGCTATGAGAAAGGGGAAATGGGGCCCCCTGGTCTTCAGGGTGGTCTAAAACCCACCCTGTCCCCAAGGGCATAGCAGCAATCCTGCATGTGTCTGTCCCTTTGGCCACTTCCCTGATTCACCTCTTCTCCCCTCCCCACCACCTTCTCCCTCTGCTTGCCTGTCTTCTGCCCCTCTTCTCTCTGCCAGCCTTCCCTCTCCCCCCTCCCCTCCCAGCTCACCAATCTCTGTCACTGACCAGGTGCTACGTTCTCCTGAATCTTGATTTCCTCTGCTGAATAGCTACTTTGATGTGATATGAGAAGCAGCGTGGCTCAGTGAAAAGAGCACGGGCTTTGGAGTTAAGAGGTCATGGGTTCGAATCCCAGCTCTGCCACTTGTCAGCTGTGTGACTGTGGGCAAGTCGCTTCACTTCTCTGGGCCTCAGTTACCTCATCTGTAAAATGGGGATTAAGACTGTGAGCCCCATGTGGGACAACCTGATTCCCCTGTGCCTACCCCAGTGCTTAGAACAGTGCTCTGCACATAGTAAGCGCTTAACAAATACCAACATTGTTATTATTATTACCTCCTCCCTCTGCAGGGCCGGATTAAGAGGGACCTTCCTTTAGTCTAAATGGGAGGCTCCCCACAGCCATGGGAGCAGTTCCAGCTACAGGCAGGGCCAACCTGGCTCAAGAGAATCTTGCTAGGAGCCCTGGTTGGTGACTTGAGCAGGAGGTCATTAGTGGTATGGCCGAGGGAGACCCCCAGACTTGTGGGGAGAGGAGGTGGCTCAACCTGAGGTGCTCTAATTCCTCCAGTCCAGAATGGAGAAGCAGAGGGGGAGAGAAAGAGGTCGGGGGAGGCAGGGGTCTCTGAGCCCTCAGTAGGGTCATGTCCTCCAACTCCTTTCCGTCACTCTTGGACCTGGCTGACCATGTCTCCAACCAGGCTGAAATTTACCCACATATCAGAAATGGCTTTTCCCAAATCCCTTCCTACCCTGCTTATTCTGCTGCTCTTGCCAGGCTGGCGGGGAGCCCCAGAGCAAGGGAGTGGGGGCAGAGGATTTCTTCCCCCTTCCCCACCAGTCGTCTCCTGCTGTGACCCCAAGAAGGCCCTGGAAGCTGTGGCCAGACTCAGTGTGGAGCAATCTCCCCCTGCATGCCCCCATTCTCCCAGAGAGAAGGAGGAAGATAACATGTATGGGCCCTTAGCATAGGGGCTGATTCTGCATAGATGTGCACAAGTCACCGTGTGTGTGTGTGTGTGTGTGTGTATCTCTCTCTATATATAGATATATACAGTTTACCCCAGCTAGCCACACATGTACAGAACAGATTTGCAGCTAGAAAGTTAAAGAACTGTGGTGGTTTATCTCTGGGCCGAAGCCAAGATGCTGACATTTGTGCCAATGTGTGATGGTGTGTGTGAGAAAGTGGAGGTGAGTAGTGTGACCGTGTGGGTTGTGTGGTTGTGTGCCTGATTGTGCTTGAGCACAGAAGTTGTGTGTCCAGGCTCTGGCCAGCAATCCCCCAAGAGCCAGTCCTGTGTGACCGGAGCCTCTGTTACATGGGAAGGGGGAAGGAATGGATCTTCTCTATGGGGGAGGGGAGGACCATGCCTGCCCTCACCCCCCACCCCCCACCCCTTCCACCCAACCAAACCCTTCCACTCCTCTCCTGGCTGGCAACTCTCCTCCCTCCCTATAGTTGGGTCATACATTGAGGCATGCACACTGTACCTGAAAAATGGCTCCGGCCCATCAGACTTTAATTTAAACTTTAAAACACACAAAAAGCCCCCTTGTCTAAGAGGCTGAGTGGTCGGTACAGTTGAGGAATCCCGGTTCCTCCCTCGCTCCTGACCGCAACTCCTGTCCCACCTCCTTACTTTCCCTGCCTCCAGGCTCTGGCCTCCAAGGGGTAGAGCTGGAACAGCTGGTGAGGCAGGGTTGACTTGATATAGGGTTTGTGAAGGAGAGGAACAGATTCTGCCATGGCCCACCAGTCCCTGGTGTGTGTGTGTGTGTGTGGTGGGGGTCGGGTCTCTCTCTCCCTCTCTGCAGCTACTATCCATCTTATTACTGGGTCTTGCTCTCCTCACACCTTATTTGATTTCTTCCCATTCCCTTCACACCACCTCCAAGTCTCTCATTTAATTTTGCCCTCTCCTCCAAGCACTTATTTTCCTGCTCATTCACCACTACTCTCTGTGTCCTTGGCTGCCTCCACCATCCCTTCCCCTTGACTGAGAGAACAGGCAGTCTTTCTGAGCAGGAACGGGGACTCCCTTGGCAGAACACAGCCCAGGAGGGGCAGGACTGACCTGAGCAGGGAACAAGGCACAGGCCCTGCAGCCCGTGGGTGGGAGGTGGGCGTCCACCAGACAAGCTGGAGCCGGGCATCAATGGAGGCATTCTCTTCCTGGCCTCTCTTTCAAGTTGCCCTCTGGGGCTGCTTCTGCCTGAGCTCAGGTAGCATCTCACCCTCCCTCAGCACTGTGTAGCTCCCCCTCCTCTATTTTTTAATATTTGTAAAGTGCCTACTATGTGCCAGGTACTATATTAAGCACTGGGGTAGATACAAGCTCATCAGCTTGGACACAGTGCCTGGCCCCCATGGGGCTCACAGTCTTAATCCCCATTTTGCAGGTGAGGGATCTGAGGCACAGAGAAGTCAAGTGATTGGCCCAAGGTCACATAGCAGACAAGTGGCAGAGTTACCATTAGAAACCAGGCTCTCCTGACTGCCAAGCTTGGGCTCTAGCCACTAGACCACGCTGCTTCTCAACTCGCCCATCTTCACCCCCCTCAATGCTGGCCATGGTCCAGCTCTATTAGGCACCTGGCAACAGTCAGACTGAAGTAAAAAGCACACCCCTTGCCCTGGAGGAGTTTACAATCTACTGAAGGACATAGGACACACACAGGGATGAATAAACGGTAGTTAACAGTGGGCAGAATAGGCGAACGAGCCAAGCACCCGTCATTATGCAGAAACCAGGACTGTAATGGCTAATGGGAAGGCAGGCCTGGGAGGAGGGGGATTAATTAGGAACGGCCTGCTGGAGGAGATGACTTTCGTTAGGTGGGCTTTGGTGGGGAGTGGCAGGTTTGGCCAAATAATAATAATAGTGATGGTATTTGTTAAGCACCTACTATATGCCAAGCACTGTTCTAAGCGCAAGCTAATCAGGCTGTCCCACGTGGGGCTCACAGTCTTTAATCTCCATTTTACAGATAAGGTCACTGAGGCACAGAGAAGTTAAGTAACTTGCCCAAAGTCACACAGCAGACAAGTGGGGGAGCCGGGATTAGAACCCACGACCTCTGACTCCTAAGGCCGTGCTCTTTCCACTGAACCACGCTGAAATGGACCGGGTAGGAATTTATGGCCGAGAGAAAGGCACAAGTGATGGATTGGAGGCAAGAAACTCAAGAGTCAGTAACATGAGGTTTGCTTGGGAGGAAGAAGCGTGGCCTAGTAGAAAGACAGGGACTGTGTCCAACCCGATTTACTTGTGTCCACCCCAGTGCTTGGTACCGTGCCTGGCACATAGTAAGTGCTTAACAAATACCACAATTAAATGCCACAATTATTTCCTGGGCAAGATCCTTGCCCCATCCTGCCACCTAGCCCTACACTCTGACTGCTCCCCAAAATGGCTTTCTCCCCCACCAGCCCAGCAGAACCAGTTGGTGCCCGGTTCTCTCCTGAAGAGTGGAAGTGAGAAGGAGAGCCAGCAGTGGAGGGCTAGGGTGTGAGAAGGAGGGGATGGTTAGGGAGGCACACCTACAGTTCATTCATTCATTTATTCATTCATTCAATAGTATTTATTGAGCGCTTATTGTGTGCAGAGCACGGTACTAAGCGCTTAGAATGTACAATTTGGCAACAGAGACAATCTCTGCCCAATGACGGGCTCACAGTCTAAATGGGGGAGACAGTGAAGCAAAAAAGAACAAAACAAAATAAGACATCATCATCAAGATAAATAGAATCAAGGAGATATACATCTCATTAACAAAATGAATAGGGTAATAAATAATATATACAAATGAGCACAGTGCTGAGGGGAAGGGGGAAGAGCAGAGCGGGGAGGGGAGGGGGAACAGAGAGAAAGGGGGGGCTCAGTCTGGGAAGGCCTCCTGGAGGAAGTAAGCTCTCAGTAGGGCTTTGAAGAGGGGTAGAGAGTTAGTTTGGCAGATGTGAGGAGGGAGGGCATTCCAGGGCAGCGGTAGGACATGGGCCAGGGGTCGACGGCGGGATAGGCGTGAATGGAGAACGGTGAGGAGGTGAGTGGCAGAGGAGCGGAGTGTACGGGGTGGGCAATAGAAAGAGAGAAGGGAGGTGAGGTAGGAGGGGGCAAGGGGATGGAGAGCTTTGAAGCCAAGAGTGAGGAGTTTTTGTTTCGTGCGGAGTTTGATAGGCAACCACTGGAGGTTTTTGAGGAGGGGAGTGACATGCCCAGAGCGTTTCTGTAGGAAGATGATCCGGGCAGCGGAATGAAAAATAGACTGGAGTGGGGAGAGACAGGAGGAAGGGAGATCAGAGAGGAGGCTGACACAATAATACAGTTGGGATATTATGAGAACAGAAGAGACAGAAGAGAACGAAGGGATCCAAGGTCACAGGCCAATGGTCCCAGTTTGCAGCTCCAAGTCTCCCTCCAGGCTTCTGCCTGGA
Organism: Ornithorhynchus anatinus; assembly: GCF_004115215.2. NCBI lineage: Eukaryota > Metazoa > Chordata > Mammalia > Monotremata > Ornithorhynchidae > Ornithorhynchus > Ornithorhynchus anatinus. Next base: position 110,430,780 of record NC_041749.1, on the reverse strand, counting down.
AGGGTCCTGGACCCCTCCCTCCTGCCCACTCTGGCCTCTGGGACTAAATCATCCAGTTCCTGAAACCTGACTCTTCCTCCCCCTAAACATGGATGCAGGGGAATCCTCAGCCCCCTTGGGGCTATTGGTCTGGGTTGGGGCGGAGCCTTGAGTGTCACTGATCGCAGAGGTCTTAAGCCCTCAGGACACCAAGCCCTCTAGCATTCCCCTTCGGAGCCAGGTGAGTGAGGCGGCCTTCTTTCATTCATTCATTCAATAGTATTTATTGAGCACTTACTATGTGCAGAGCACTGTACTAAGCGCTTGGAATGAACAAGTCGGCAACAGATAGAGACAGTCCCAGCCGTTTGACGGGCTTACAGGCTAATCGGGGGAGACGGACAGACGAGAACAATGGCAATAAATAGAGTCAAGGGGAAGAGCATCTCGTAAAAACAATGGCAACTAAATAGAATCGAGGCGATGTACAATTCATTAACAAAATAAATAGGGTAATGAAAATATATACAGTTGAGCAGACGAGTACAGTGCTGAGGGGATGGGAAGGGAGAGGGGGAGGAGCAGAGGGAAGTGGGGGGAAAAGAGGGTTAAGCTGCGGAGAGGTGAAGGGGGGGTGGTAGAGGGAGTAGAGGGAGAAGGGGAGCTCAGTCTGGGAAGGCCTCTTGGAGGAGGTGAGTTTTAAGTAGGGTTTTGAAGAGGGGAAGAGAATCAGTTTGGCGGAGGTGAGGAGGGAGGGCGTTCCAGGACCGCGGGAGGATGTGGCCCAGGGGTCGACGGCGGGATGGGCGAGACCGAGGGACAGCGAGGAGGTGGGCGGCGGAGGAGCGGAGCGTGCGGTGGGCGGTAGAAAGAGAGAAGGGAGGAGAGGTAGGAAGGGGCAAGGTGATGGAGAGCCTCGAAGCCTAGAGTGAGGAGTTTTTGTTTGGAGCGGAGGTTGATAGACAACCACTGGAGGTGTTTAAGAAGGGGAGTGACATGCCCAGATTGTTTCTGGAGGAAGATGAGCCGGGCAGCGGAGTGAAGAATAGACTGCAGCGGGGCGAGAGAGGAGGAAGGGAGATCATCCGCTTGCCCCCTACTTTCCACTCGAGTGGTCTTAGCCAGGGCGTTCGGTCCCCCTGCACCCTGGTCCCAGTCCCAGGAGGGAGGGGGGAAGGGGGAACGGGGGCTGGGGTGGCACACTGGGTATTATTATTACTATCATTATTATCATCATCCACCAGCTCCTGTTTTGCCCCCTTGCTCAGGGCATACCTTTCCAGCATGACGAAGGCCATGTTCCTCCTCCACCTTCTCCTCCTCCTCCTCCCTGTCCTCGGGCTGATGGCACAAGAGTGTGCTAAGTGCACCATAGACTCAATCGTGGACCTGAAGATCCAAATGGCTTTGGAGCAGCATGGTACCAGTTCAGAAGCATGAGTCCCCCCGAATCCTCACCCGGCCCCCACTCCCCAGCAGCACAGAGAACCCTGGGGTGGCAGGGGGAGAGAGACTTTGGGGTTCATCCCTGACTGGGGACCCCTCCCCTCCTTCCTGCCCCATCTCCTCTGCTCCCTCTTCTCCTTTCAGTGTCTGCAGCCCTGAACAAGTCGCAATTCCTCTGCACCAGCGTCACCACCCGAGGAAACCTGGCCTCTTGCCCCCTCGGTGAGCTGAGGGGGTGGGTCTTACCTGAGGTGTGCGGATGAGAAGGGAGCAAACCATCTCAGCTCCTTCCCTGTTTTGCCCCTTAACCTTATCCCGGCCACATTCCCTCCCTCCCTTTTTCCTTTCTTCCTGGGACCTGGAGCTACAGAAGCTTTCCCGTGGCTCCTGCCTCAGCTCTGCCCGCTTCCCTCCCAGCCGACACTCAGATCAGTCCTGCTCTCTCCTGAGGGTCAGAGCTGGAGGGGTCCCCGGTCCTACCCTCGGCCCCACCCCTGACTGGCCCCTGCTTCTCGCTCTCTCTCTCTCTCCCTCTGCCTCCTTCTCTCCCTTCTCTCCTTCCCAGGTTACCTGGCCACAGGCTGCTCATGTGGCTTTGCCTGTGGGTCTTGGGACATCCGCTCAGAGATCACATGCCACTGTCAGTGTGCCAACATGGACTGGACCTCGGCCCGCTGCTGCCACTTGACCTTCTGACCCCATCAGGGACACGCATCCCAGCCCAGATCTGACCCCGACCACCTCACCCCTCCCGCGCTGGCTGCTGGCACCCAGCCCTGCCTGGTCTAGATAAACGGAGAGTTCTGCTACAGCCTCTGTCTCTGCTCTCCTTGACTCTGTGCATCCATCACAGTCATCACAGTCCATCAGTGGTATTTATTGAGTGCTATTGTGTGTAGGGCACTCTACTAAGCGCTTGGGAGAGGACAATACAGTAGAGTCAGTGGACGTGCTCCCTGGCCCAAGGCGTTTACCGTCTAGGCAGGGAGAACTTAAAATTAATTACAGAGCAGGGAAGCAGCAGAGTATAGGGATATGGTGGACATCAGTGCTCCGGGACTGGGGGTGGGGTGAGTGTCAAAGAGAGGGGAAATGAGAGATTAGTCAGAGATGGTTTCTTGGAGGAGATACAATTTGAGTAGGGCTTTGGCAGTGGGAAGGGTGGTGGTCTGCCAGGTATGAAGCAGCATGGAGTAGTGGCTAGAGCACGGGCCTGGGAGTCAGAAGGTCATAGGTTCTATTCCCGGCTTCACCACTTGTCTGCTGTGTGACTCTGGGCAAGTCACTTCACTTCTCTGGGCCTCCGTTACCTCATCTGTAAAATGGGGAACTAGAACGTGAGCCCGATGTGGGACAGGGACTGTGTCCAACCCAATTTACTTGTATCCACCCCAGCGCTTAGTAGAGTACCTGGCACATAATAAGTGCTTAACAAATACCATGATTATTATTATTATTTTGAAGGGGGAGGGAGGGAGCTCCAGGTCAGAGGGGGGAAGTGAGCTAGGGGTCAGGAGTGAGACAAGTGAGATAGGGGTACAGAGTAGGATGGTGTTAGAGGAGCAAAGTGCAAGGATCAGGTTGTAGAGGGAGATAAGCGAGGCGAAGTAGGAGGGGGCTAGCTGATTGAGTGCCTTAAAATTGATAGGGAGGAGTTTCTGTTTGATGCAGAGGTGGATGGGCAACCACTGGAGGTTCTTGAGTGAGGAGATGTGGACTGAACAGTTTTGTAGAAGAACGATCCGGACAGCACAGAAGTGGCTCTGCCTCTTGTTAGCTGTGTGACTGTGGGCGAGTCACTTAACTTCTCTGTGCCTCAGTTACCTCCTCTGTAAAATGGGCATTAAGATTGTGAGCCTCACGTGGGACAACCTGATGACCCTGTATCTGCCCCAGCGCTTTGAACAGTGCTCTGCACATAGTAAGCGCTTAACAAATACCAACATTGTTGTAGTTAGGACCGGAGTGGGGAGAGGCAGGAGACAGGGAGGTCATCGAGGAGGCTGATTCGATAGCTGAGACGGGTTAGGATAAGTGCTTGGATCTGTTTGGATGGAGAGGATTCTAGAGACGTTGTGAAGGTAAAAGCCACCACCTTCTGGGTGGCTCCTCGTACCCTGCCACTTGGGCTCTGCTCTGCCCCGGGTTATACCCTCCTAGCCCGGGGCCCCCGATGGAAAGCCACGGCGCTGGGGGAGATGGACAAAGAACTTCCAGAGGCCCAGATCTTCGAGTCACAGATCCTCTTGCCGAAAGCCACTGCTCATAATAATGTTGGTATTTGTTAAGCGCTTCCTATGTGCAGAGCACTGTTCTAAGCGCTGGGGGAGATACAGGGTCATCAGGTTGTCCCACATGAGGCTCACAGTTAATCCCCATTTTGCAGATGAGGTAACTGAGGCACAGAGAAGTTAAGTGACTTGCCCACAGTCACACAGCTGACAAGTGGCAGAGCCGGGAGTCGAACCCATGACCTCTGACTCCGAAGCCCAGGCTCTTTCCACTGAGCCACGCTGCTCATGAGAGGAAGAGAGGAGTAAGGGGCGGGGCGGGCAGGGAGGAGTGCCGAGTTTAGGCCCCAGATATCCCAGTTTCCTTCTTTGGAATCCAGTTTTCTCCTGCCTCCCTCTTCTCCCCACCAAGGGTCACCACTGGCCCCTCCTGTGGTCCTGCCTGGTCCGAGGTGAAACGGAGGTGGCGGGGGAAGGCTACGAACTGCCGTGCACCTCGATAATGCCCGGCCACCCCGGGGCTCATGCAACTTCCGCCTCAAGACCATCTCTGGCTACCCAGTTAAGGGCAATCCAGTGAGAGTGGCCAGCAGCCAAGGGATTAGACAAATCTCCAACTGTGCCAAGTGCCAGTTCGGATCACTTTATGTCTAGCCTGTTCCTGCCTCTTCCTCCCTCCTAATCCCCAGGAATTTGGTATTTCCTGGTCTGGGCAGGAGCATAAACCAGTAAGCCTGGCACAGTAAGGCGAAGGGTTATTTGAGGAAAAGAACACAGGAAGGAAATGAGGGAACCGTTACTGAAAACGTATCTTTAAGCACCAAGACCAACAGGTGACAAGAATCCTGGCGGCGGGACAGGTGAACCCAGAAGAGAAGTTGGTTCTAAAAGCCAGTCTGGGAGTCAGATGACCTGAGTTCTAATTCCAGCTCCGCCACTTGTCTGCTGTGCGACCTTGGGCAAGACCCTTAACCTTTTTGTGCCTCTCAGTTCCTTCTACTATAAAATGGGGATTCGATACCTGTTCTCCCTCCTATTTAGACTATGAGCCCCATGTGGGACCTGATGATCTTGTATCTACCCCAGAGCTTAGTATAGGGCTTGCTTGGCACATAGTAAGCATTTAACAGATACCACAATTATTATTGTTGGGCACTGGTGTGGACCAACTTGTCCTTCCCCTCTCTTCTCCATCATCATCCCTCTTAGGTGCTGGAGAACATACAATACATGTACATCCTTGCCCTCCAGGAGTTTACAACCTAATGGGGAATATGAAGCAGGTCAATTTTGCAAACATGCAACCAAACAATAGGTGAAACAAAAGTAAGGAATTAGTCAAATGAGCAAAGTGGCCTACTGGATAGAGCAGGGGCCTGGGAGTCAGAAGGACCTGTGTTCTAATCCCAGCTCAGCCACTCATCTGCTGTGTGACCTTGGGCAAGTCACTTTACTTCTTTGTGCCTCAGTTCTCTAATCTGTAAAATGGAGATTAAGGCTGTGAGCCCCAAGTGGGACATGGACTATGTCCAACCTGACTAGCTTGTATCCAGCCCCAGTGCCTGGCACATAGTAAGCGCTTAATAAATACCACAGTTTATTTTTGTGATTATTATATTGTCTTCTGGGTGGCTCCTCAGGCTCTGGGCCACTCCCCCATCTGAATCCCCCACCCAGAGAACTCTGCCATCTGGGCTCTGGCCTACCCTCCGTGTGTACAGAGAAGCAGCGTGGCTCAGTGGAAAGAGCACGGGCATGGGAGCCAGAGGTCATGGGTTCGAATCCCGGCTCTGCCACCTGTCAGCTGTGTGACTGTGGGCAAGTCACTTTACTTCTCTGTGCCTCAGTTCCCTCATCTGTAAAATGGGGATGAAGACCGTGAGCCTCATGTGGGACAACCTGATTACCCTATATCTACCCCAGCGCTTAGAACTGTGCTCTGCACATAGTAAGCGCTTAACAAATACCAATATTATTATTACAGGCTTAGCCTGGGCTCCCTGATAGGAGATTGGAAGAGCCAGAAACTTTTCCCACTAGTGAAACTTAGAGAATCAGTGGGGTCTAGTGGAAAGAGTCCAGGTCTGGGAGTCAGAGGACCTGGATTCTTATCGCAGCTCTGCCACTAGCCTGCTGTGTGACCTTGGGCAAGTCACTTAACTTCTCTATGCCTCAGTTACCTCATCTGTAAAATGAGGATTACGACTGAGTCCCATGTGGGACAGGGGCTGTGTCTAACCTGACTGCCTCGTATCTACCACAGTGCTCAGTACAGTGCTTGGCACATAATAAGCACTAAACAAATATCATTATTATTATTATTATTATCTCAGTCCCAGCAGACAGAACCAGAACTCTCGATTCCCAGAATCGTGTGCTTTCCATTGGATCAGCAGCAGGACTAAACAGTAATGGACAGATGTTCCCAAGGGAACTCGGATGGCTGAAGGGGTGACACGACCAGGAAGGTGGGTATTCAATCATATTTACTGAGTGCTTACTGTGTGCAGAGCACTGTACTAAGCGCTTGAGAGAGTACAATATAACAATATACAGACACATTCCCTGCCCACAACGATCTTACACTGTAGAGGACTGTAAGGCTATGCAGGGGTCAAAGCGTAAGCAATTGGTGGGAGATGAGAGAGTCAAGAGGGAGGTACAACTAGGGAGGGATGAAGGATTCATTCATTCATTCAATAGTATTTATTAAGCACTTACTATGTGCAGAGCACTGTACTAAGCGCTTGGAATCTACAATTCGATAACAGATAGAGACAATCCCTGCCCATTGACGGGCTTACAGTCTAATCGGGGGAGACAGACAGACAAAAACAATAGCAATAAATAGAATCAAGGGGATGTACACCTTATTAACAAAATAAATAGGGTAATAAAAATATATACAAATGAGCGGATGAGCACAGTGCTGAGGGGAGGGGAAGGGAGAGGGGGAGGAGCAGAGGGAAAGGGGGGGAAAGGGGGGCTTAGCTGAAGGGAGGTGAAGGGGGGGCAGAGAGGCAGTAGAGGGAGCAGAGGGAAAAGGGGAAACTCAATCTGGGAAGGCCTCTTGGAGGAGGTGAACTCTCAATAAGCTTTGAAGAGGGGAAGAGAATTAGTTTGGCTGAGGTGAGGAGGGAGGGCATTCCAGGACAGCGGGAGGATATGGGCCAGGGGTCGATGGTGGGATAGGCGAGAACGGGGGATGGTGAGGAGGTGGGCGGCAGAGGAGCGGAGCCTACGGGGTGGGCAGTAGAAAGAGAGAAGGGAGGAGAGTTAGGAGGGGGCAAGGTGATGGAGAGCCTTGAAGCCGAGAGTGAGAAGTTTTTTTTTGTGCGGAGGTTGATAGGCAGCCACTGGAGGGTTTTAAGAAGGGGAGTGACATGCCCAGAGCGTTTCTGTGGGAAGATGAGCCGGGCAGTGGAATGAAATAGACTGGAGTGGGGAGAGACAGGAGGAAGGGAGATCAGAGAGAAGGCTGACACAATAATCCAGCCGGGATATTATGAGAGCCCGGACCAGTAAGATAGCCGTTTGGGTGGAGAGGAAAGGGTGGATCTTGGCGATATTATGAAGGTGAGACCGGCAGGCCTCGGTGACGGATTGGATGTGTGGGGTGAATGAGAGAGCAGAGTCAAGGATGACACCGAGGTTGCGGGCTTGAGAGACGGGAAGGATGGTCGTACCATCCACGGTGATAAAGAAGGCAGGAAGAGGGCAGGGTTTGGGAGGGAAAATAAGAAGCTCAGTTTTGGCCATGTTGAGTTCTAGGTGGCGGGCAGACATCCAGGTAGAGACATCCTGGAGGCAGGAGGAGATACAAGTCTGAAGGGAGAGGGAGAGGACAGGGGCAGAGATGTAGATTTCAGATGTAACAAAAGAGAGTGGAAAAATGGAAAAGGAGAAATTGGGGAAGTGGCATGGCATAGTGGCATAGGGCTTTGATTGCTGCAGGAGGTAGTGAGGTTAGATAAGAGGAAAGACCTCCGAACTAAACCATTTTGGTCAGGTTACCAGTGGAGGGGGCATATTCCTGCCCTCCCAGGTCCCCCACCTCTCTCACTTCCCCTCATACAAGGGAAGCTGCATGGCATAGTGGTTAGAGCACGGGTCTGGGAGTCAGAAGGACCTGGGTTCTAATCCCGACTCTGCCACTTGTCTGCTGTGTGGCCTTGGGCAAGTCATTTAACTTTTCTGTACCTCAGTCCCCCATTCTGTGAAATGGGGATTAAGTCTGTGAGCCCCACGTGGGACATGGACTGTGTCCAACCTGACTAGCTTGTATCTACCCCAGCGCTTAGAACAGTGCTTGACACATAGTACGTGCTTAACAAATACCAACATTATTATTATACCCCCTTTCCCAGGTGAGAGACGAAGGGACTGGGCCTGGCTCCGTGAGAGAGAGACCCAGTGGGAGTCCTCAGTCACCTTATAAACCAAAAACAGACTCACAGGTGACTAGGATCCTTCCTGTCTATCCCCATCCCTTCAGCGATCTCTGCCTGATGGTTTACTCTGCACAACTTCCCTACATCTGCCTCCTCCCCCCCTGCCCCCGCAGACCCCAGAACGCTGCAAGAGTGGAAGAAAGAAGCCAACGAGCTCATCTCTCTGGCCCCCGGCCCGCCCTCACCTTCCCCTCACGACACCTCACTATTTCCCTTGCCCTCTCTTGGCAAGGGAATTGGCAGCACCGGCCCCAAGGAGGAAGTTGGGAAATCAGAGACATCGATTGTGTCAAGATCCAAGAGCCTTGAGTAACTGTCAAGGTTCCAGGAAAGGCTGCGTCAAGGACACATGAGTACATAAATATGGTAACAGCCCCTGTCTGCCCTCAAGTCCAACAAGAGAAAGTGAGTACCACAACCCTCTAGCTCTTCTTCTTTACAGCCTTTTTCAGCCACCTCCTTCCCCCACGCCAAAGTGCCAGCTTTCTTTGAAGAGACCCAGGTATTTAATTAATTAATTAATGTTGGTATTAAGTGCTTACTATGTGCAGAGTACTGTTCTAAACACTGGGGTAGATACAGGGTAATCAGGTTGTCCCACGTGAGGCTCACAGTTAATCCCCATTTTACAGATGAGGTAACTGAGGCACAGAGAAGTTAAATGACTTGCCCACAGTCACACAGCTGACAAGTGGCAGAACCGGGAATCGAACCCATGACCTCTGACTCCGAAGCCCAGGCTCTTTCCACCGAGCCACGATTTACCCACCTCCTGCCCACCACCCAGTTCCCTCCTTCCCCTTGAATTTGCACTCTGAGTCAGAAGAGTTGGGCTCTGGGCTGGGAGGGGACTCTGCCGATTTTTTCTTCCCCCAGGTCATCACCCTCCAGCAGGATGAAGGCTGCTCTCCTCCTTTCCTTCCTTCTCCCCTTCTTTGGGCTCTTGGCCTTGGGGAGCACTCAGTGGATCCTGGACACGGACGTGATCGAGAAGATCCAAGAGAGAGTCAACTCCCTCGGTAATGATCCATCCCCCCGCAGAACACCGGCCACCAGAGACGCAGTTAGAAGTCAAGTCTGTTTCCCCATCCTAGACCCTAGTTGTGCCCCCGAGCCTAAACCCAGTCTTGACCCCGATTCCAATTCCCACCTGTTCCTTGAACCAGTACATCTCTCCCTCCCTCTCTCCCTCTCCCCTTTCTCCCTCTTTCCCTCCCATTCCCTCTCTCCCCCCCCCACTTTTCTCCCTCTTTTTTCCCCACTCTTTCACTCTCTCAACATCTCTCTCTCTCTGTGTCTTTTGGTGCGTGTCTCCCTGTGTCTCTCTGTGTCTCTCTGTCTCGCTCTCTTGTCCCCCTCTCTTTCCTAGCCAGGCAGGAAGCCCTGCAGAAACTCGGCGGTGGGGAGCTGCGGAGGAGCTGGAGGGGAGATTGCTGAGTGGAGGCTGGCTTCCTGGGCCTCTGCCCTATCCAGGGAAGGACTAGAGCAGCTGGGTTCTGAGCAGGGGGTAGGGCTGGAGGGGTTGGGGGTAGGGGTGGAAATTGCCAGGGGGGAGAAGGAAGGTTAAGGAGGCGGGGGATCTGGCCCTAGCCAGTGGGTGAGATCTGGAGCTCTTTTTCTCCTTCTCCCGACAGTGTCGTCTGCTCTTAAGGACCTCAGCCTTGTCTGCACCAGTGTCTTTACCCAAGGAGCCCTGGTGGCCTGCCCTTCAGGTTAACCCAGAGCCTCCCATGCTCCAACCCCCTCCCTGCTCCAAATCCCCGGATCCAGACCTCTCCTGCCCTTTTGCCCCATCCCCCAGCCCCTCATTCTCCCTTCCCCGCCACCTATCTTAGTCACTGCCCACTGCCAGACTCCCACTGCCCCAGTCCCCTGCACTCCCTGCCCCTCAGGCTCCTCTGAGCCCCCAGGTCCCCCCCGGCCACTCCTCCCTTTTGCCTCCCTCCCCTCCCCGCGTCTACCAGGTTACAAAGCTACGGCCTGTTCCTGTGGCTCGGCTTGTGGCTCGTGGGACATCCGCTCAGACACCGTGTGCCACTGTCAGTGCAGGGGGATCGACTGGACCTCTGCCCGCTGCTGCCAGATAAGGACCGCCTGAGGCCCAGACTCTGGGTCCCTGGAGGCAAGGGGAGAAATAAACAGGCATACTCTGGCAGTCTGCGGGGCTTTCTTGGGACAAGAGAGGGAGCGAGAGAGCGAGAGCGTCAGCTCCTACTTGGGGGAGGGGGCTGCGCTCTGGGGCGGGAGGAAGGGGGTCCAGGGGAGAACGGTAGGGCGAGGGGGAGGAGGAGCATTTCCTTGGGTCATAGCAGTGGCTCACTGCACCCGGCAGGAACACGCTGTTCCAGGAAATCCAGGGAGGCGACGAGGGGCGGGGGGAAGGGTGAGGGTGCGCAAAGCGGGAAGGGGGATGGAAGACAGAGAAGGGAGCAGCCCCCTTCCAAGTTGCGGCTCTAGCTTTCTGCATAGCCGGGGTGGGGAGAGATGGGGAGGAGACGAAGGAGGGGACCCACCGTTCGGATGGACACCCAGACAACGTACGTTGGGCACAGACTCACGCTCACAGACTGACGTTCAAACACACACACACACACACACACAGACTCAAAGACCCACATGGAAGAGACTCATTCACACACATACACGGTGCCACAAATTCCGTTTCACCGACACAGTCGAATCTTCCGTGCACTCTGTTTCTCTTACACACACAGACACACACACACACAAACACACAACACACACACCCTCTGTTCGTCCCGCGCTGTCCCCGGTGCTGAAGCCTCTGACTCCACCGAACCGGAGACGCGGAGACGGGAGGGGAGGAGCAGAAGGGAGAGGCGAACCCCTGGGGTCCCGGTCGGCGATCCCCCTAGCATCTCCCTCCCTGCCCTCCAGAGCTCCTCCCACGTTTTCCTAGAAGCACCAATCGGGAGCTTTCAGATTCCCTCTGAGTTCTCCCCCCTCCCCTTAAAGTTTGCCCTCCGGAGTCGGGGGGACCGAGCCCGCGGGGACAGAGGGACAGAAGGGGAGAAGGCGGGACGGGGCGCGGGGTACGGCGCGAAGGGCGGGGGAGAGGGACGGGACGGACGGAGGGTCGGGACCGCCTGTTGGGGGTGGAGGGGGTCGGGAGGGGCGACTCGGTCGATCCCGGGACGACGAGGCCGACTAGCCCCTAGCTGGCCGGCGTGGGACCGATGGAGGAGCAGGACGGGGCCGGGGCCTGGAGCAGCGGCGAGGACGGGAACGGTTCCGGGCCGAGCGTCCCGGGCCGCTGGCTGTATAACGGGACCGGGGAGGGCCCACCGCCGCTGCTCACGGACGCCTGGCTCGTCCCTCTCTTCTACGCGCTGGTCATGGCTCTGGGGCTACTGGGCAACGCGCTGCTCCTCTTCGTGTTGAGCCGGCGGCGGGGCGTGCGCACGGCCACGCATTGCTACCTCGGTGAGCGGACCGGACGGCTGGGCGATCGGGGCCTCCCCCGAGTCCAAACCCCCCATCCCCCCATCCCTCAGACCCCCCGGTCTGAGTCCGAGACCGAGAACTCGCCCGGACTGCCTGCCCGCCCCCCCCCTCGGTCGGGGGGAGGGGGTCGGGCCCACCCTCGTTCCGGCCCGTTGGGGGGGCTCCTGGGGCTGGCAAGGCGGAGGCTCCTTGTCTCCAGGTCTCGGCCCCCCCGAGCGACTTCCCTCCCTCCCTCCTTCCCTCCCTCCCGCCCCGCTAGCCAACTTGGCCATCACGGACGTGGTGTTCCTGCTCTGCTGCGTGCCTTTCACCGCCACCCTCTACCCGCTGCCCGGATGGGTTTTCGGGGAGTTTATGTGCAAGTTTGTCAACTACGTGCAGCAGGTAGGAGGAGCCCGCGTTCTGGGAGGGGAGCAGGGGCTGGGGGGCAGGGGGCCGGGCCACTCCGAACACAGCAGTGTCCCCGCTCCCCAGGTGACGGTCCAGGCCACCTGCCTGACACTGACAGCTATGAGCGTCGACCGCTGCTATGCCACGCTGTTCCCCCTGCGCTCGCTGCGCCATCGCACGGCCCACAGTGCCATGGCCATCAGCACCGCCATATGGCTGGGTGAAGCGGCGCCCCGGGAGCCCCACCCCAGCTCGGCACCCCCCATCCCCCACCCCCAGCACCCGAGCCCCTCCTTTCCCAGTCCCCGAATGAGGGAGAGAAGCAGCAGGGAGACAGCAAAGAGGCGCTGCCGAGAGAAAGCAGAGATAAGGGAATACCTGCCCTATTCACCCCTCTTCTCTCCTCCTGCCGCCCATCTGGCTCTGCCTCCCCCCCCCCCCCCCGCCACTAGCGCGTCCTTCCTCTTTAGCCCCAAGGGTCCTGCCCCCAGGCTCACTCTTTTCCGCCACCTCCGGCTCCCGGGTCCCTTTACCTGGCCCTGGCTAATGCTTCTTCCCCTTTCCCCTTCACCCCCTCTCTCTTCCTTTCCCTCTCCTCCTCCCTTCTCCTCCTCCCCCTCTTCGTCCTCCCCTTTACTCCCCTCCCCCTTCTTCCTCTTCCCCTTCTCCTCTCTCTTCCTCCTCCCCCCTTTCCCCTCCTCCTCCTGTCTCTTCCTCCTTCCCCCTTTCCCCTCCTCCTCCTGCCTCTTCCTCCTCCCCCTTTCCCCCTCCTCCTCCTGCCTCTTCCTCCCCTCTTCTTCTCTCTCCTCCTCCCCCTCCTCCTTCTCCTCCCTCCTCCCCCTCCTTCTTTCCACTCTTCCTTCCCCCCCACCCCTCCCCTCTCCTCCCGCCGCCTCTTCCTTCTCCCCCCACTCCTTCTCCTCCTTCTCCCTCCCTCTTCCCCTCTCCTTCTCCTCCTCCCCAGGCTCCTTGGCCCTGGCAGTGCCAGCAGCGTTGCCCCCGAGGCTAGAACTCGGCTACTGGTATGGGCTTCGCATTTACTGCACCGAGGCCTTTGCCAGCCAGTCTGGGGCCCGGGCCCTGGGACTCTACACCTTCCTGGTCGCCTACCTGCTGCCCTTGGCCACCATTGTCCTGTGTGCCGCCTGTGTCCTGCACCGCTTGCGCCGGCCTGCTGTGGGGCCCCTGGAGGCTGGGCATCAGGTCAGTGGGAAGGAGGGGTGGGGGGAGGGAGTTGCCGGGGACAAGGCGAGGAGGTGCAAACTGGGCAGGCTAAGGGTCTGAAGGGTGGGCTGGGGTCAGGACAGGAGGTCTAGAACTGGGGCGGGGGAGGGGCAGGGAGAGGGAACTGTCTCTCGCCTCACCCCGCCCCACCCAGCCGGAAGAAGGTGGATGGACGGGAGAGAAGCCCACCACTCTTCAGCACCCAGAATCTCCCTGCCCTTCCTTCCTCGCAGGCCCCTCCGGGCCCCCCTCCTTCACGGGCCCGGGTGTCGCGGATGGTGGTGGCCGTAGTGGTGGTGTTTGCCGTCTGCTGGGGGCCCATCCAGCTGTTCCTGCTACTCCAGGGCCTGGCCCCCCCTGCCCGCCCCTCCTACACCACTTACAAGCTCAAGACCTGGGCCAACTGCATGAGCTATGCCAACTCAGCCCTCAACCCCCTTGTCTATGCCTTCCTGGGTCACAACTTCCGCAAGTCCTTCCACAAAGCCATTCCCTTGCTCTCCCGGCCTCCGGCCCCCGGGGCCCTGCCCCCAACGAGGGGCCTAGTCCCTCTTGCCTGAGAGAGAAGGGCCCCTGGCCCTGGGGTGATGGGTTCTGAATCACAGGGCAGAGGGGCAGAGTCTGGGAGAAGTCTGGAGACCCCGAACAGAAGCCCCCACTGCCATCAGACAAATCTGGTGTGGGGTGGGGAGACCTGACCCTCATCACCCACAGTTCACCCCTGACCTCTAATCCCTTCTAACAGGGAACAAGTGTAACTGATGGCTGAGGAGGTAGGGGTGGAGGGGCTAGGGGGCCAGGAGAGGCTGTCTGGGTGGGTGTGGCTAATTTAGAAGTGTGCAGTTCTGAGTCTGTGTGTGTGTGTGCGTGCGTGCGTCTGAGAAGGATGGATATTTGTATGTATGTGTGTGTGAGAGGAGGATGGCTATGTGTATGTGTGTGTGTGACTGTGCGTATGCCTGAGCGTGGGTGGTATTCGCGTGTGACCAGGACTGCATTTGAAGGGGTTGACTGTCTCCCCCCTTCACAACTAAATCCCCCAGTCAGATGTGTGCACGTGACTCCAGCGGTCTGTCCCATTATGACACATCTGTTTCCTCTCGGCTATCTGTCTGTGGGACTGCAGCCGGAAACCTCAAAGATGAGAGGACCCCACCCTGGCCTCCCTCACGGTGGAGGGAGGGATGGGGCTTGGAGGACCCAGTATTTCTGCCTCCAGGCACCTCTTCCTCCTAGTCAGGGAGACCAGATGCCCTGGAATGTAGAGGCCTGGCATGCCCCTCCCTCCACTCCCGGGCCCCCCCCGCCTCTCCCTCCCCCTCTAAATATATACACTTTGCGTGGTTTTCAAGTAGGAAGAAATGTGGTTTTCCGGATGCAATGGCAGTGGCCACACTTCTTGGCTTCTTATTCCCAATAAAAGTTTGAAGAGTTCAGGGATGCCTCTGTGTCTGATTAATCTCCCAGACCTTCCAGCTCTGCCCTTTCCTGATTACCTGGGTTCTCTTCTTGGCCCTAGCCCTCCCCCAGGGTTTCAGTTAGAAAGTTGACCACTGGTCTGGGAGCCAGGATGCCGGGCTGGGAGCTGGGCCCCCCATGAGCCAACGATGGTCACTTGCTGACCCTCTTCCTGCAACCCAGGATGTTCTTGGGGTGGGGGGAGAGGGAGACTGTTCTCATCAGTAACACTCCCTGGGGATTCAGGCCCTGGCAGATCCCTGCCTCCCCCGCCCCCCGGCCCCAACTCTTGGTTTGTTCCCAGGTATCTCCAAGATCGTGGAATAGATCCACCTCTGGGATCTTCCCTCCTTATACCACTTACAAGCTTGAGACCTGGGCCAATTGCATAAGCTATGCCAACTCAGCCCACAAGCCCCTGGGCTAAGCCTTCCCAGGTCACAGTTTCTGCAAGTCCTTCACAAAGCCATTCCCTTGTTCTCCCAGCCCTCAGCTCCTGGGACCCTTCCTCAATCGAGCAGGTTTGGGGCAAGATGGGTCCTTCTGTGAGACATCAAGGAGTGGGAAACAACATGAACTAGTGGAAAGAGCCCAGGTCTGGGAGTCAGGGGACCTGGGTTCTAAACCCAGCTCCACCACTTGCCTGCTGAGCGACCTTGGGTAAGCCACTTTGCTTCTCTGTGCCTCAGCTTCTTCCTCTGTAAAATGAGGATTCGATATCCATTCTCCCCCTTAGACTGTGAGCCCCACGTGGGACAGGGACTATGTCCGGTCTGATTGCATTGTATCAATCAGTCATATTTATTGAGGGCTTACTCTGTGCACAGCACTGTGCTAAGCATTTGGGAGAGTGCACTGTAACAGAGTTGGTAGACATGTTCCCTGCCCACAAGGAGCTTACAGTCAAGAGGGGGGAAACAGTCTAGAGGGAACAGAGAAAGCGTTAAACAAACACCACCATTTCTATTATTAGGGGTGGATGTGGAAGAAGCAGTACTGCAGGTGGGGAGTCAGAGGTACCTGATTGCTCAGATCTGTAGAGCAAAGTTTAGTTAATCCTATTTATTGAGTGCTTACTGTGTGCAGAGCACTGTACTAAGTGCTCGGGAGAGTACACTGTAACAATAAACAGACACATTCCCTGAGCGCAATGAGCTCAGACTAGAGGACGAGTTTACAGTCCAGAGGGGCTCTGGTTGGTACCCGTATCCTCTCCCCTCCCATAACACACATCCTGGGCGATTGCTCCACTTCTCTTGCGAGACTAACCCACGGGTTGGGAGGGAAGCGAGAGCAGATTAGATGATCCTGAGACAATGGAGCCTACAGACATCTACATGAATCAGCAGCTGGACACTGTACAAACTTGGAAATCCAAGAAAAAGAGGGACCCAGAAGGTACAGCTGCGGGGGGTGGGGCGGTGGGGGGATCTGTCAGTCAGATTGGGGTTGGGGGAGGGGGGCGGAATCCTGCAGGACCTCAGGTGAAGAGTCAAAAACTAGGTGTTGGGGTCGGGGGGGGGAGCGGTGCAGATTCACAGGGATCCTGGGAGTGGGGAGTAGGGCCGGGGGTGGGTGGTCTTTGGGGACGGATTTGGGTCTGAGAAGACTGAGGAGAGGGGGAAGAGAACCAGGATAGATGATGTGGGTGGGAGGTGAGTACTGCTTCGTCTTCTTCTTCCTCCTCTCGCCTCGCCATCTCCACCACTTTTGCCTGGCTGAAAAGCACTGGAGAAAAGATCCTGACCCCCGTCCTCCGGCACCTTGGGCTCATTCTTCTCCTCTCTGTCTCTCTGTCTTGTTCCTCGCTTCCACCCCTCATGTCTCACCCTCATTCTTACTTGCCAGAACTGGGAGAAGGACTACCGCTAGCCTGACGGCTACCACTTGGAAAGAGCCCAGGCTTTGGAGTCAGAGGTCATGAGTTCGAATCCCGGCTCTGCCACTTGTCAGCTGTGTGACTGTGGGCAAGTCACTTCACTTCTCTGGGCCTCGGTTACCTCATCTGTAAAATGGGGATTAAGACTGTGAGCCCCACGTGGGACATCCTGATTCCCCTGTGTCTACCCCAGCGCTTAGAACAGTGCTCGGCACGTAGTAAGCGCTTAACAAATACCAACATTATCACTAACCCGAAGGAGGCAGCAGGGAAGAAGGGTTGGAGGACAGGTCTTTTAAGTTCTGGGAGGTGAGAGCGACCTAGACAGGAAAACGGGGAAGCTGGGAGGCAGGGCACCTGGGTGCTCTCTGGGGGAAGGGACTGGAGGGCTCAGACCCTAAGGGACCGGGTGGTTTCCCTGGACCCTCAGCAGGCCGCGCGGAGAAGAAAGATGACCCAGACTATGAGAACGTCACCATGACCTTCAAGAGGCAGCATGATCTCGGCAACCAGTCTTCACCCCCAGCTGGCCCAGGTGAGTTGATGGTGGTGCTCACAGCTCCCTCCACCTCCCTGCACCCCCCGGGTGGCGCATGTTCGGGGGTGGGGCCATTCCACAATGGCCCAGATCGAGGCAGGAGCAATGCCTGCGTGGGACATGGTGGGGCCCAGGAAGCCCCAGGGGTCTTGGGGGCCTCGATCAGGACCCTTCTGAGACCATCTTGTCCCAACAAAGGATCAAGGGGTGACAGTGTTGGTGGTGGTCACTGAGCCGCGTCTCCTTGGCCCCTTCCCAGCCCCCATTGCCCCGGGGCTGTCCAGGCTCTCAGTCCCCAGATGGGTGCACAAGTCCATCATGAGCCTCTACATCCTGCTGGTCTTCAGTTTCATGTTGTCCATCATCTTCTTCTTGCTGGTCCTGGTGAAGAGTAAGTGCTGCTGACGACTCAGAGTTGGGGTGTGGCCAGGGTGGAGACTAGTCTTGAGGCGGGTGGGGAAAAAACTGTGAGGTGGATCCCCCCAGTTCCCGAATTTAAGAGGACTGGAGCTGCAAACCCCTAGCCCCCAACCTCTTCCCCAGAATTCCCTCTCCCAATCCCGCTCCTTTCTTCAATCACGTTCCTCACCTCTTCCTCCAACGTCCCTTCCCACCCCCCCACAAAAAAGCAACTCAGCCTCGTCCCCAACCGTCACCATTCTCTTCCCAGGCCCAACCCTCCCGGATTGCTTCACCCTTCACCTCATTCCATTCCAACAGCCCGTAACCTGCCTCTTGGACTGCCTTAGCCCTTTCTTTCCCCAACTCTCATCCTCGGTTTTCCTTCTAAACCCCTCCCCTCACAACTAAATTTCATTCCTTTCCTGGTCCTCTCTCTCTCTCTCTCTCTCTCTCTCTCTCTCTCTCCCCCATTCCATTCCCTCTCCAAAGCTGGAAGACAAGAGGAGACTCAGAAACAAGGAATGAGTTCAATTCAATCCTTGGGATGGATAGGAGGGAGAAAGAGAGGGAAGGAGAGAGAGAGGGAAGGAAGGAGGGTGGTCGGGGGTGAGGGGTAGTGGGTGGGGCTGCAAACCACTCAGAAGACAGTAGTTCTACACAGGGACTTGGGTTTCTTCTCTTTGGCAGTTTCACAAGTGTCCCAGGAGCTGGAGGATGTGAAGCTGGCTCTCTCCAATAGCATCCAGAATGGTGAGAGCCCTGGAGCAGATGCCAAGACTTGGGTAGAAGAGCAGGCAGCCCCAGAGGCTGGGGGTGGGAGGGTGGAGGGAGATGAAAGAAGAGACCAGGAGGAGGAAACAGAGAAATTGAAGGAAGGAGTGGGGAAGGCTGAGCTAGATTCCACGACAGTCTGCTAGAGTTTCCTCTCATCCTCTGTGTCTCCATCCTCTGTGTTTCCATCTCCTGGCCAACCTGCCCACCCGAAGAGCTCAATAAAACTGCCATGAATTTCTCCAGTCGGATGGACATATTTGAATCACAAGTGAAAACTCTGAAGGGTAAGAGCACGTTCAAAAGCCGATAACTAGGGCTGGGCTGGGAAGAACTGGCAGACTTGAGCCTTCATCTCTGGGTCTACTTGCTTATCCACAGGGAAATTCCAAAATAACTTAGCCCTCTCTAACCAACTGAAGAAACTGGAATCGAACTTGAAAAATCTGACGGGTAAGGAGGAGCAGTGGGGAGGGGAGAGAAGGGCAGAGGAGGGGGGAAGGAGAGAGGGATTTCCCAAGGTCTTTGGTAATCTAATGGAGGAAACTTAGTCTTTGTCATTCCGATTCTTTTCCTGCTTTGCTGCCTACTTCCTACTTCTCACTTCTCCAGACCAACTACCCAATCCAGAATTCAGTCTTGGAGGTACCAGAGGCTGCTTGAAGGAAAAAATGTGATCCTTTCTCTTCTTTCGGTTAGGGATGGACCTTCTGATATCTCTAGCTTGTTCCGCTCCTAACCCACGATGGATCTATCATCCATGAATTAGTCTGAACCTTTCTTCAATTTATTGATATTGTCTATCTGCCCATCTTTTCTGTGGTAAAAAATTAAATCGATCAGTCATATTTATTGAGTGCTTACTGTGTACAGAGCACTGTACAAAGCGCTTGGGAGACTATAATATGACACATTTTCTGCCCACAATGAGCTTTCAATCTAGAGGGGGAGGCAGACATTAATATAAATAAATAAATTAAGGATTTGTACATAAGTGCTGTGGGGCTGGGATGGGGGATGAATAAAGTCAGGGCGAAGCAGAAGGGGGTGGAACAAAAGGAAAAGAGGGCTTAGTTGGGGAAGGCCTCTTAGAGGAGATGTGCCTTTAATAGGCTTTGAAAAGGGGGAAAAATAAGTGTCTGTCAGATATGAAGATGGGGGGCATTTCAGGCCAGAGACAGGATATGGGTGAGAGGTCGGCAGAGAGATAGATGAGATCTAGGTACTGTGTATAGGTTGGCATTAGAGGAGTGAAGTGTGCAGGTTGGGTTGTAGTAGGAGAGTAGCAAGGTGAGATAGGAAGGGACAAGGTGATTGAATGCTTTAAAGGAATTTCTGTTTGATGTGGAGGTGATGGGCAAACATGGGAAGTTCTTGAGGAGAGGGGAAACATGGACTGAATGTTTTTGTAGAAAAATGATCTGGGCTAGTGAGTGAACTATGGATTGGAGTGGGAAGACACAGGAGGCAGGGAGGTCACCAAGGAGGTTGATACAGTAATCAAGGCAGGATAAGTGTTTGGATTATTGTAGTAGCAGTTGGCTGAAGAGGAAAGGGTGTTGTGGGGGTTAAACTGACAGGATTTAGTGATAGATTGAATATGTGGGTTGAATGTCAGAGAAGAGTCAATGATAATGCCAGGTTATGGGCTTGTTACACAGGATGGTGATGCCATTTGCAGTGAGGGGAAAATGGGGGGAAGGACAGGGTGCGGGTGGGAAGATGAGTTATGTTTTTGACATGTTTAGCTTCAGGTGACAGGAGGACATCCAAGTAGAGATGTCTTGAAGAAGGCAGGAGGAAATGTAAGACACTACAGAGGGAGAGAGAGCAGGGCTGGAGATGCAGATTTGGGTATCATCTGTATAGAGATGGTAGTTGAAGCCATGGGAGAGAATGAGTTCTCCCAGGGAGTGGGTGTAGATGGAGAATAGAAAGGGAACCAGAATCGAACCTTGAGGGACACCCGCAGTTGGTGGGTGGGAGGCAGAGGAGGAGCCTGCTAAAGAGACTGAGAATGTGTGGCCAGAGAGCTAGGAGGAGAACCAGGAGAGGACAATATCAGTGAAGCTGAGGTTGGATAATATTTCCAGGGGAAGGGGGTGGTCGATTAAGTCGAAGGTAGCTGAGAGGTCGAGGAGGATCAGGATGGAGTAGAGGCGGTTGGATTTGGCAAGAAGGAGATCACTGATGATCTTTGAGAGGGTGGTTTCTGTGGAATGAAGGGGACGGAAGTCAGATTGGAGGGGGTCAAGGAGATGATTGGAGGAGAGGAACTTGAGTCAGTGGGTTTGACAACGCTCTCAAGGAGTTTGGAGAGGAACGGTGGGAGGGAGATGGGGCAATAACTGGAGGGAGCTGCGGGGTCAAGGGAGTGTTTTTTTTCAGAATAGGGGAGCCATGGGCGTGTTTGAAAGCAGTGGGGAAGAAGCAATTGGAGTGGGACCAGTTGAAGATGGCAGTTAGGGAGGGAAGAAGGGAGGGGAAAGTGTTTTGATTAGGTGCAAAGGGATGGCAGTGGATGCACAGGGGGTGGGGCTGGATTTTGAAGGAAGGTGGGAGAACTCCTCTAGAGATACTGCTGGGGAAGATGGGAAAATTGAAGAAGCGGCAGGAGTGGGAAGGGCCTGGGGAGGGGCAGGGTAGATTTTAGGGAGCTCATGCTTGATAGTGTTAATTTTCTTAATAAAGTGGGTAGCCAGATCATTGGGAGCAAGAGATTGGGAAGGCGAGGGGATGGGGGGATGAGGAGAGAGTTAAATGTCTGGAACAGCTGGCGAGAGCAATAGGCAAGGGTGTCAATAAGGGTGGAGAAATAATTGTAGCAGGCAGAGGAAAGGGCAGAGTTAAAGCACTCAAGGATAAACTTGAAGTGGACGAGACCAGACTGACAGGTAGATTTCCGCCAGCAGTGCTCTGCGGCTCATGCACTAGAGCAAAGGAAGCAGACTATGGAGGTAATCCAGGACTGTAGATCACGGGGTTGACGAAGGGATAGGGGAGCGAGGGAGTTGAGTTCAGTAGAGAGGGTGGTTTCGAGAGCGACAAATTGGAAGGGTAAGGTAGTTTGGGTATGGAGGCTAAATGAGTCATGATGAGTTGAGAAAATTGGATGGGGTCAAAAGATCAGAGGTTTCTGTGGGGTAAGAGCAAAGATTTGCAGGGTGGAGGTATGCAGGAGAGAAGGCAGGTGAAGAGGTTGTGGTCAGATAGAGGGATTTCAGAGCTGGTGAGGGTAGAGATTGTGCAGTGGCTAGGGGTGATGAGATCAGAGTGTGTGTCCAAGTTGGTGAGAGGAAGAGCTGGGGTGGAGCAGGAGGTCAGTGGAGTTGAGGAGTGATAGAAAGCGGGCAGTGGAAGGGTCATCAGGAACATCTATGTGGATATTAAAATCTCCCAGGATCAATGTAGGCATGAAGAAAGAAACAAGGAATGTTGCAAAAGGGATCAGAATGGTTCAGAAAGTTGAAGGTGGGGCATGGGGGACTGTAGATGACTGTTACTAGAATCTGGAGTGGGTGGGCTAACCGGGTCTTGGGTGCAAAAAAATGCCAGTTTTGTTCATTTTGAAGCTACCTACCACCAAGCTTCAGTGGGGGAAGCAGCATGTATTATTATTATTATCAAGTGCTGTCGAGTCATTTTTGATTCATAGTGGCTCTAGGGATATATTTTTTCTATTCTATTCTATCTTGATTCTATTTATCTTGATGATGTTGTCTTGTTTTTGTTTTGTTCTGTTTTGCTTTGCTGTCTGTCTCCCCCCGTTTAGACTGTGAGCCCGTCACTGGGCAGGGATTGTCTCTATCTGTTGCCGAATTGTACATTGCAAGCGCTTAGTACAGTGCTCTGCACATATTAAGCACTCAATAAACACTATTGAATGAATGAATGAATATATTTTCTCCCAAATGCTTTGTCTTCTGCCATAATCTGTAACTTTGCTAACAGTTCTTCTGTTATCGTTGTTATAGTTTCTATCCATCTAGCTGCTGGGCTGGCTCTTCCATGTTTTCCCTGGACTTTTCTTAGCAATAGTGTCTTCTCCTGAGAATTAGTCCTCTTGATTATGTGTTCAAAATATGCTAATCCAAGTTGAGTCATTTGGCTTTCCAAAGACCAGCTTGACTTAATTCTCTCCAAAATCCATTTCTTTGTTTTTTGGGCAGCCCATTTCTCCAACACCACATTTCAAAAGAATAAATGCTCTTTCTATCCTGTTTTTGCACTGTCCAGCTTTCGGATCCATACGTTGTCACTTGGAAACACCATAGAATTGACAGTTTGTATTTTTGTGGCAATTGTTACATAAGCAAATTTCATGACTTTTTCTAGGCTCTTCAGAGCAAATCTTCCTAACATTAATCTTCAGCATATTTCTTGACTATTAGTTCCTTTGTTATTGATTATCAATCCCAGGAGAGAAAAATTGTCAACTATTTCAATCTTTTCTCCAACCACTACAAATGTGTTAAAATGTCTTAAAATTGTCATGATCTTTGTTTTCTAGACATTCAAATATAGGCCCATCCTTTTGCTCTGTTCCTTAACTTTTAATAATAAGCCCTTCAAATCTTCTTCCCTTTCTGCTCTGGATCACATTAAGGGAAATGGGTATGCCGGACCATTTAATTGCATTAACATGGAACCTCTATGCCAAATGGGAGGCTACAGTAAGAACAGAATATGGAGAAACAGATTGGTTTCCCATTAGTGAGGGTGTAAGACAAGGATGTACCTTATTGCCTTATCTGTTCTTCCTTTATATCGAATACATAATGAGAGAAGCCAGATTAGATGAAGACGAACAGGGAGTAAAGATTGGAGGAAAGAATATAAACTACCTTCGTTAAGCTGATGAGACTACCCTACGAGCAGAAAGTGAAGCAGATTTGAAGGGCTTGTCATTAAAAATTAAGAAGCAGCATAGCCTACTGGAAAATGCAGGGGCCTGGGAGTCAGAGGACCTGGATTCTAATCCCAGATCCGCCACTTGTCTCTGTGTGACCTTGGGCAAATCACTTCTCTGGATCTCAGTTCCCTCATCTGTAAAATGGGGATTAAATCCTCTTCTCTCTGACTTAGATTGTGAGTTCCATGTGGGACAGGGACTATATCAACCTAATTAGCTTGTATCTACCCCAGTGCTTAGTACAGTGCCTGGGACACAGTAAGCACTTAACAGGAATCATAAAAAAAATTGATGTCTAGTTCTAGTTTTGGGAAATTTGATGATTGACTTGCTGTGTCCCCTCTCCCCACCCCCAACCCCACAGCACTTACGTACATATCTTTAAATTATGTATTATAAATGACTTATTTATGCATATTAATGTCTCTCTCCCCCTATAGCCTGTAAACTCATTATGGCAAGGGAACATGTCTGTTAATTCTGTTATATTGTATTCTCTCAAGTGCTTCCCACTTGCTCACACTGAAGTTCATCTGCCACTTTTCTGCTCATTCATTCAGCTTTGTGAAATCTTCCTGCAAGTTGTCTCCACCAGCACAATATTTCACCACCTGGAGGAGATTAGTGTCATCTCTGAACTTGGAAATTTCTCTGTGCAATCTCTTCTTCAAATAGTTTGTGACCATGTTAAGTAAAACCCCATGATTACTCTGTTTTTAAAAAAATCTTCAGTGGGGAACTTGGTTAAAATGGAATCCTAGAACTGGCGGAATCTAATTAAAACCACAAACGCTGACTGGTTCCCCTCTATCCACATGCTAATGTATTCCTTCAAAGAACATTAGCTGATGAGTGAAGAATGCTTTCCCCTGACAGGAACAACACCAATAATAATAATAATAATAATAATGATGATGATGTTTGTTAATCATATACAGCACTAAGTGCTAGGGTAGGTACAACATAATCCTGTCCCACATGTGCTCACAGACTAAGTAGGAGGGAGAATAGGGATTCAATCCCCTTTAGAAGCAGCGTGGTTTAGTAGAAAGAGCACGGACTTGGGAGTCAGAGGTCATAGGTTCTAATCCCAGCTCAGCCACTTCTCAGCTGTGTGATTTTGGGCAAGTCACTTAACTTCTCTGGGCCTCAGTGACCTCATCTGTAAAATGGGGATGAAGACTGTGAGCCTCACGTTGGACAACCTGATTACTTTGTATCTACCCCAGCGCTTAGAACAGTGCTTAACACATGGTAAGTGCTTAACCAATGCCATCATCATTTTTCAGATGAGAGAACTGAGGCACAGAGATGTGAAGTGACTTGCCCAAGGTCACACAGCAGACGAGTGGTGGAGCTGCGATTAGCACTTAGGTCATCTGACTCCCAGGCCTGTGCTCTTTCCACCAGGCATGTCTTTCCCCCAATAGGCCGTGTTTATCTATCTGCTCATGGATCCTAAACTTTATTCTAGAATTGACAATTTGTCACGGTTCAGTGGTGAAACTCTTGGGTCTATAATTGTCAGCTTCACATTTGCAACCTGACTGAGAAATGGGAGTTCCATTGCAGATCCTCCAGTTCTCCAGTCAAATAATGATGGATTACACGCTCTTCAATCAGTGGTATCTACTGAGCGCTTAATGTGTGCAGAGAACTGTATTAAGCGCTTCTGGGAAAGTACAGTACAATAGAGTTGGTAGACATGAACCCTGTTGCCAACATTTCTGCAATTTACTTTGGAATTCATTTGTTTACATTTAATTTCTCAGTTTAGTCTAAAATATCCTAGGCCGCTACCTTAATTTGCTCTTCTACCAGTCTACTACCAAAAAAAAAAAAAAAGAAAAAAATGTTAGAAACTAACACTAAGAGCTTCTTGGGAAAAGACCAAACCACAAAATTAACTGAGTCTATCTATCTCTTTCTCATCTAAAAACGTCTTTTGCATCTTGATAACGAAGGATTCTCGCTAGCCATCTTTATGCTTTTGATGACATTTGAAGACTAATTGAAGAGTGTAACTTCGATGTCTCTCTCTCGCAAAAGTGTTTCTCATACTCTTTTTTGGCCCACTTAATTTACCCATGACCTGGCACCCTTTATGAATTTTTTTGGTTCTTCCCCTCCCTTGGGAAAATGATTCCATATTTCCTACAAAGACCTCTTTTTCATGTGCCCGGTTAAACACGTTTATATTTAATTGCCTTGCAGCACCCATTTTCCCCTCTTTCCCTTTCCTCTTTTCTTTCGACCTTGGCCATGTTTTTTTGATTCCTCTTTTCCTCCTTCCCGAATTCCTAAGTCCTTGGATTCCCAACTCCCACCCTCTTTTTTCCTCCTGCCCCCACTCCCTCCTCCCTCCGCTCTGCCATCGCTGGGGGCAGGTGTAAAGCAAAAGATTAATGCAGGGTGGGGGAGCGCAACCTCCTCCCTTTGGTCTTACTCATTCCCACTTTTCCAAATCTTGGAGAAGACTGCCATCAAGGGAGACTCCTGAAAGGCAGCTGGGCAAAACTCCAAAAGTCTGGATTTCTGGTATGGTGCTGGGTTGTGATCTGGGGGTCCACTTTCCCAAGGGCGAGTTCCAATCGATCCCCAAAACATGTGTCCCCCCACCCCCGCCCCCCTTAAAATTCTTCCACCAGAGGGAGCTTTGATTTCTTTCTATGTCTCTTTTGGCAGAACGTCTTGCACCACCTTCCTGAGGAACCAGCGAGGGATGAAACAGGAAATCTGGACAAGGATAGAGCTGGGGTGGGTCGAGGGGGTGGAAGGGTTGAGGGGAAAAATCGCTTCAGTTTTGAATTTCAACGGGCTGGGCCACCCCTCAAAACCGACCAGAGGGGCCGGGGGGAGGGGGGGGATTCATGACCGCTCTGCTCCTTAGAGGAGTGGGCAACTGGATGCCCAGGCTCTACTCCTAGCTCTGCCTCACACTCTTGGCCTCGGTTTTCTGCTCTGTGAAACGAGCCCAATGCCCATCCCATCGTCAGGATAAAGACGCCTGCAAAGTGCTTTGAAATCTGTGAAAGAAACTTTCAAGAGGAGACCTGTGTTGGGATTCTTCACTGAATCGACTGGAGACGGAATCTGGGCTGTGGGGCACAGTTTCTGGGTCCCTCCCCCGAGTAGGGAAGGGCAATCGCAGTCTCTTACCCCATCAACAGAGCAGGTTTCCTGCCCTTGCTCAGCCCCAGATGGTGAAACTTGACTGGTTGGGAAACAGACCAGGAACGTGGTTGAGGGGAGCAAGAGGGGGAAGGACGGGGACTGGATCCCACCTGACTGGGGTGCTTAGTAAAGTGTGGGGCATACAGCAAGTGCTTCACAAATACCACCGATGTTATTATTCAACAGGGGAAAGGGACAAGAAACCAGGGAAGGATTGAGGGGGAATGTATGTGGGCTTGCCAGGGAGAGTGTCAGCTGTGTGGGTGGGTTTGGCTTTCAACAAGCATACCTGGAAGCGCTGTGACAGTATGATGAATTCACGATTGTGTGCGGGTATGAATGTGTGTCTCGGTCAGCATCGAACCACGCAAGTCTTTGAAGCAGTCCCAGGTTCTCCCCACTCAAGTCTCCTCCGGCCCCGGGGCCCCTGAATCACTAAGGTCTCACGAGGCCTCCAAACGGGAGTCTCTTTGTGTTGGCAGGTCACGCCCGGGGCCTCCATTCATTCAATAGTATTTATTGAGCGCTTACTATGTGCAGAGCACTGTACTAAGCGCTTGGAGTGTACAATTCGGCAACAGATAGAGACAATCCCTGCCCATTGATGGGCTTACAGTCTAATTGGGGGAAAAAACTTTGTTAGATGCCACGAAATAGGTGGCCATGCCTTAACTCTATGTATGTTGTAAAGGCCACTGGAACCTCTTCCTTCCTTCTCAAGGGGAGTGCTAATCTTCTCTCCTTTCACACAGTACAGTTATTCCCCTCTCGTTTTTCCCTCTGAGGGGTGCCGGGGGTCATCGGCAAAGGGATCCGACCCAGAGAGGTGGGATTCTGTTGTCCATGCAGATGGCGTTGAAGCGGCAAGGGGTACCCGAGTAGAGGAAGTCGACAAGTTCACCAGTCCCCCGTATTTTATTATTATTAATAATGATAATTGTGGTATTTATTAAGTGCTTACTATGTGCCAGGCACTGTACTAAGCGCTGGGCTGGATACAAGCAAATTGGATTGGATACAGTCCCTGTTCCACATGGGGCTCAGTCTTGATCCCCATTTTACAGATGAGGTAACTGAGGGCCAGAGAAGTGAAGTGACTTGCCCAGGGTCACACAGCAGATGAGTGGCAGAGTTGGGATTAGAACTCAGGTCCTTCTGACTCCCAGGCCCAGGCTCTATCCACTAGGCCACCTAATGGAAAGACCACAGACCTGGATTCTAATCCTGACTCTGCCACTTATCTGTTGTGTGACCCTGGGCAAGTCACTTCACTTCTCTGTGCCTCAGTTCCCTCATCTGGGCAAAGTGGGGGACTCACTAGCTCTTCTTTCTCCTACTTACACTGTGAGCTCCATGTGGGATCTGATTGTGTTGTATATATCCCAGTGCTTAGTACAGCACTTGACACGTAGTAAGAGCTTAACAAACACCACAGTTATTATAACTTGTCCCTCAGCCTAAAAAAAAAAATAATAAAAATGGTGGCATTTAAGTGCTTACTATATGCAAAGCACTCTTCTAAGCACTGGGGGATACAAGGTGATCAGGTTGTCCCACGTGGGGCTCACAGTTTTAATCCCCATTTAACAGATTAGGTAACGGAGACACAGAGAAGTTAAGTGACTTGCCCAAAGTCACACAGCTGGCAAGTGGCAGAGCTGGGATTAGAACCCACAACCTCTGACTCCCAAGCCCAGGCTCTTTTCACTGAGCCACGCTGCTTCTCATCGCAGAAACAATGTGGTTTAGCGAATAGAGCCCGAGCCTGGGAGTCGGAGGACCTGAGTTCTAACTCCGCCTCCGCCACGTGTCTGCTGTGTGACCTTGGGCAAGTCATTTCACTTCCTCTGTGCCTCAGTGACCTCATCTGTAAAATACGGGATTAAGGCTGTGAGCCCAAAGTGGGGCAGGGGCTGTGTTCAAGCTGATTAGCTTGTATCCACCCCAGCGCTTAGAACAGCGCTTGGCACATAGAAAGCGCTTAATAAAGACAATTATCATCGTCCCCAGTTCTGGTGTCTGACCCCCTCCTCTCCATTGAGATCTCCCGCCACCCCGTTGGTGCAAGGCTTCTTGCTTCCCACCAGCGTGGCTCAGTGGCAAGAGCCCGGGCTTGGGAGTCAGAGGCCATGGGTTTCAACCCCGGCCCAGCCACCTGTCAGCTGTGTGACTTTGGGCAAGGCACTTCACTTCTCTGGGTCTCAGTTACCCCATCTGGAAAATGGGGATGAAGACTGGGAGCCCCACGTGGGACCACCTGATGACCTTGTATCCTCCCCAGCACTTAGAACAGTGTTTGGCACATAGTAAGCGCTTAACAAATGCCATCATCATCTCACCTCCTCCAAGAGGCCTGCCCAGACTGAGCCCCCCTTCCCCTCCCCTCAGCTAAGCCCCCTTTCCCTCTGCTCCGCCCCCCTCCCTTCCCCTCCCCTCAACACTGTGCTCATTTGTATAGATTTTTATTACCCTATTATTTTCTTAATGAGGTCTACATCCCCTTGATTCTATTTATTGCGATTAAGTTGTTTTGTTTTTGTCCGTCTGTCTCCCCCGATTAGACTGTGAGCCCGTCAACGGGCAGGGACTGTCTCTATCTGTTACCGAATTTGTCCATTCCAAGCGCTTAGTCCAGTGCTCTGCACATAGTAAGCGCTCAATAAATACTATTGAACCACCATCGTCGCGGGGTGCGGCCCCCGCGCCTGCGCACCTCCGCCCCACTGGCGCGGGCCGCGTTTTCGCGGCCTTTTGCAGCAGCCGTAAAGCGAGTGGGAGCGGCGGGGGTGGCGGCGGTGGTAGCAACGCTCGGTGAGCGACCTCTCCCTCCTTCCGTCCCTCCTCCCCGGTACCGGAAACCCCATTTTGGGGACGCCTCCCCTTTCTTTTCGCCCGCCCCGCTCCTCCGGACCCGGTTGCCTCTTCGGGTGGTGAGGAGACGCAAATCCCGAGCCCCCGCCCTTTCCGCCGACGGGAATCTGGGCCCCGGGGCGGGGGGCGGGAAGCCTGGATTCTCATCCCACCCCAGAATCAAGAAGCCAAGCCCCTCCCGCTCCAAACCCTCCCCCCCTCAACCAGTTATTCGCTTGCCAGCGACCTTCCAACCCCTACCGGGAGGAGGGTCAAGGCCGGGTGGCGAGAGGGTTGGGGGAATAATAATAATGTTGGTATTTGTTAAGCGCTTATTATGTGCAGAGCACTGTTCTAAGCGCTGGGGGAGATACAGGGTCATCCGGTGGTCCCACGTGGGGCTCACAGTCTTCATCCCCATTTTCCAGATGAGGTCACAGAGGCACCGAGAAGTGAAGTGACTTGCCCACAGTCACACAGTTGCCAAGTGGCAGAGCCGGGATTCGAACCCATGACCCCTGACTCCCAAGCCCGGGCTCTTTCCACTGAGCTATGCTGCTTCTGGGTGAACACCAGGGCGACCTCCTTCAGTGAATAGGGTGACCCCTAAGGTACATCCCTTTTCGCAGGAAGCCTAGCCTGTGCCCCCTCCTCCAGCCAGGGATTCTGTCTCTCAACCTTCCCCCCTCCCCACCCCTACACACTTCTTGGTTCTGCCTTCAGTTCCCAGGCACCATGGATGCACGGTTCACTCGGGGAAAGTCAGCCATCTTGGAGCGCTCGCTGACCCGGCCCAAGACAGAAGTGAGCTTGGGCGCCTTCACACTCCTCTTCTCAGAGATCGTCCAGTACTGCCAGAACCGCGTCTACTCCGTTTCCGAGCTGCAGAGCAAGCTGTCGGAGCTGGGCCAGCAGGTGGGGGCCCGCATCCTGGATGTCTTGGTGATGCGAGAGAAGAATGGCAAACGGGAGACCAAGGTCATCAACGTGCTGCTCTTCATCAAGGTCACTGTGTGGAAGTCGCTTTTCGGCAAGGAGGCAGACAAGCTGGAGCAGGCCAACGACGACGACAAGACTTACTACATCATCGAGAAGGAACCCCTGATCAACACCTACATCTCTGTGCCCAAGGAGAACAGCACCCTCAACTGCGCCAGCTTCACCGCGGGCATAGTGGAGGCCATCCTGACCTACAGCGGCTTTCCCGCCAAGGTCACCGCCCACTGGCACAAGGGCACCACCCTCATGATCAAATTCGATGAGGCCGTCATTGCCCGGGACAAAGCCCTGGATGGGCGTTGAGGTGGAGTCTAACGTTCCCTCTGGTGTACGTGTTTCTTCGGTGTAGCTTAAACATATTGCATACATGCGCACGTATATATATATATATATATATATATATAGGTAAAAATGAATGTTGCGTGATTCCCTAATTCAGTTTTGCATACTGTTTTTCTGTCTCAGTTGAAAAAGAGGCCCCCTGGGGCCAGCACAGATCTGGTGAGTGGTGAGCTTACATTCTGTGGTTCGTCGAATGGCCTTTTGGTCGATCCTGGGTGACTGCTACCGGTTCTTGTCGGCGGGCCTCGTTTTTCCAGTTGCGTAGGGACGTCGTTTTCTGAAGGCTGTGTCGCCCCTAATCCCTGTGGACGGTGCCCTATCTAGTCAGCATGTTTGAATTCCACTGCGTCTGCTCCACCCATTGATTTACACCCCGTTCCCAAGACATTCCCTTCGGAACCAGACGGGACACTGTGGAATCTCATGGACCCGTGTACCTCTCAACCCGTCCTCCCTGAGTCGGTGGGATGTCAGAATGTCAGCGAGCCGGGTCTTGGAAATCAATCGGTGGTATTTATTGAGCGCTTACTGTGTGCAGAGCACTGTACCAAGCAGTTAATCGAGCATCCTGTGGTGGATGACCGGTCGTTAGCCCGAGCTGAAAAGAAATCTGCTGCACTTTACTAGGGTGTAGGGTAGGAGGTGGCTGGTGTTTTCCAGTGCTGTTTGACGCTAGTTGTGTTGAGGTGAAAAATCGATCAGTCAAATCAGTGGTATTTATTGAGCGCTTGCTGTGTGCAGAGCGCTGTTCTAAGCCCTCGGGAGAGGACAGTGCAACAGAGTTGGTAGACATGTTCCCTGCCCACAAGGAACCTGCAGTCTAGATGGGAAGCCTACAGTCTATGTTCCCTTCTGTTTGTAGGTCACCCCATCAAGTCCCTGGGGGTTCAGTGGTGCCCCTTTCATTGGGAAGGGGAGCTTAGAGAAGCAGCGTGGCTTAGCGGAAAGAGCCCGGGCTGGGAGTCAGAAGGTCCTGGGTTCTAATCCTGGATCCGCCACTTGTCTGTGTGACCTTGGGCAAGTCACTTAACTTCTCTGTGCCTCAGTTACCTCAGCTGTAAAATGGGGATTAAAAGCGTGAGCCCCCTGTGGGACAACCTGATTACCCTGTATCTACCAGTGCTTAGGACAGTGCTTGGCACATAGTAAGCGCTTAACAAATGCCATCATCATTATTATTTTGCCACTCAGAATGGTTGATCTATTCCACAGCTTTCCATTCCTTCCCACCTCCTGCCTCTTCCTTCTTTCGTCCATCCCAAGGGAGCCTCACAGGTCGGTAAGGATGTGGATACATCATTACAGCATTCGTCTAAGAGTTTCCACCCTCTTTTTAGTAGGGTTCGGGGTGTGTTACCCACCCCCTGACTGGGTGGTGGGACTCCTGGGCTCTTTACCCTAGACTTGGACTGGGTATTTACGGGACCCCCGCTGGGGGCAATACAGTGTATAAAGCCCTTGGGAAAGTCCAGCAGAAGCATAGGACATGTTCCCTGTCCTCGTGGACCTTCCACTCTAAGCACAGGGGGAGAGACGGAGCTAAAATATGAAGAGATTGGCTAATTGGAATAAGTAATGGACTGTGCACATGCTTATCCATAGATACGTAAGTGCTGAGGAAGGACATCAAGAAATAGAGCAGGCTATGAATATATACACAGCCTATTGGGGTGGAAGCTCCTTGTGGGCAGGGGATGTGTCTTGTGCTGCCGTCAGATCTCTCCACCATTTGGTACAGTGCCTGGTATCGAGTAGACACTCAATAAGTACTATTACTATCACTACTGCTATCTGGAAGGGGTAGAGGTGGCCGATGGGACATAACTTGGGGTTTGGGAGTTAACTGGGGGAAGTTCGATGGAGGAGGTTAGAAGGAGTTTACAATCTAGCGAGGGGATGGGGCGGGGGTGAGGGGGAGAGAAGAGATGGGCCCCCAAATAATCTATATACAGGAGGAAAAGTGGCTTCGTAGATGACGGAACACGGTGGGCGGGGCTGAGGGGAACCTGGGGAGAAGGGAGTCGA
The DNA here is from genome assembly GCF_004115215.2 of Ornithorhynchus anatinus. Classification (NCBI taxonomy): domain Eukaryota; kingdom Metazoa; phylum Chordata; class Mammalia; order Monotremata; family Ornithorhynchidae; genus Ornithorhynchus; species Ornithorhynchus anatinus. Next base: position 110,398,244 of record NC_041749.1, on the reverse strand, counting down.
CTAACAATTTTAAAATTAAGCCTGACAGGAGCAAAGAGAGTGAGCCGGGTGAAGAGCTGAGATAGCATAATTACGGTATTGATTAAAAACCTACTGTGTGCCAAAGGTTGACTAGATGCAAAGTAAGCCGGCCACGTGCTCCTTGCACCAGGCCACGCTGCCTCCGGAAGCTGGGGGATGTGGGGAAGAGAGCCCGGAAGCCAGTTGGGTGGAGCGTCGGTTTTGTGCGGGGTGGGAGTGGCGGGGGGAAGGATTGGTCGTGGCCTTTGTGACCTTGGGCAGCCATCCCCCGGGTTCCGTTCCCCACTCTGACGTGTCCAGACTCACTCGGAGAACTGTGGCCCAGTCTGTCTTCCCCCACAGTCAAAGAATCCCCGTCCAGCTCTCTAAGTAGTGAGGATGAGTCAGGATCTGGCTATTAGGGGTTCAGGGACTGGGATGAAAGGTACTTGAGAAATGGAAGGTGTAATTAGTCTCGATCATTTCTCACTTGTGGAGAATAAAATCTCCAAGGATATTGAAAAGAGGCCAGAGAACAAGCTGTACGTCATGAAAACCCAAGTGTTCCTGGAGATCTGGATTTTTTTCTCACTTTCCTCCCGTCTCGGTTAAAAAAAGACCAAACACCCCGGCTGATGTTGATGAGGTACATTGGCTCTTGGCGGGATTCATTGGATTCTGCCTCCTTGAGTGTTCCCAAGAATTACTTGAAAACTCTTCTCCCCCCCACCCCACCCCCCTCCTGCTCTTCGGTGTTTTACTCAACTCCCCCTGAATGGAACCAACTCTCTCTCTGTCTCCTCCCTCTCCCCCTCCTCCTTCCTTCCTCCCTCCCTCCCTCTCTCTCTCTCTCTCTCTCTCCCTCTTCCTCTTCCCCTCCTCCCCCCAGCCCTTTTGTTCCTTTTCTTCCTGCGTAAGATCCCAGAAGCAAAATGCTCAGGGGAACATCAAGGAACAAAATGTTGTGTCCATCTGTGCAGCTCTTGAGCCGAAATAAAAAGCTGGAATGATTTTGAGATGTACCCTGGAGGGTGTGTTTCTTTCTCTTTCTCTGTGATAGCTCTTCTATCAGTGTCTGTGGTAGCTTTGCACTTTCATTTTCCTAGTCTTGAATCAAACAATGAGTGGTATTTATTGAGCACTTACTGTGTATAGAGCACCTGTACTAAGCACTTGGAGAGTTCAGTATAGCAGTCGGTAGGTATCCCTGTCTACAAGGGGCTTACACTCTAGATGGGGGGACAGACATGATGGATATGTACAAAAGTGCCTTGAGGCTGAGAGTGGGGCGAATAAAGGGTACAGATCCAAATGCAAGGACAATGCAGAGGGAGAGGGAATAGGGGAAGTGAGGGCTGGAGGGGGTAGGGGGTAGTTTGCCTCCTGGCTCGGAGATTCGTTTGTGTTGGCGGGTTTTAGTTGTGAAGGGAGTGGAGGGTCAAGACCAGGACTCCGGAGCCAGAGTGGACTTGGGGGCTATTATAGTATTTTTCCGTAGGTGCTCCTGGGTTCCCCTCTCAGGGTCGCACCTGGAGAGTTTCCAGTACTCTACCAGTCTCGGCTACAGAGGCAGATCCAGTCCATTCCTAGCTTGGCCAGTGGCTAGTGAGTGGAAGGCAATCTGCTAAGAGTCAAAACTCACCTCATTCATTCATTCAATAGTATTTATTGAGCGCTTACTATGTGCAGAGCACTGCACTAAGTGCTTGGAAATTACAATTCAGCAACAGATAGAGACAATCCTTGCCCGATGATGGGCTCACAGTCTAAACGGGGGAGACAGACAGCAAAGCAAAGCAGAACAAAACAAAAACAACATCATCAAGATAAATAGAATCAAGGAGATATACACCTTAAAATAAATAGGGTAATATATACAAATGAGCACAGTGCTGAGGGGAGGGGAAGGGGGGGAACAGAGGGAAAGGGAAGGCTCAGTCTGCGAAGGCCTCCTGGAGGAGGTGAGCTCTCAGGGCTTTGAAGAGGGGAAGAGAGTTTGGTGGACGTGAGGAGGGAGGGCATTCCAGGACAGCGACAGGACATGGGCCAGGGGTCGATGGCGGGATAGGCGCAAATGGGGGACAGTGAGGAGGTGAGCGGCAGAGGAGAGGAGTGTATGGGGTGGGCAGTAGAAAAGAGAAGGGAGGTGAGGTAGGGGGCAAGGTGATAGCTTTGAAGCCAAGAGTGAGGAGTTTTTGTTACATGCAAAAGTTGATAGGCAACCACTGGAGGTTTTTGAGGCGGGGAGTGACATGCCCAGAGCGTTTCTGTAGGAAGATGATCCGGGCAGCGGAATGAAGAATAGACTGGAGTGAGGAGAGACAGGAGGAAGGGAGATCCGAGAGGAGGCTGACACAGTAATCCAGTCGGGATATTATGAGAGCTTGTACCAGTACAGTAGCAGTTTGGATGGAGAGGAAAGGGCGAATCTTGGCGATATTGGGAAGGTGGTGCTGGGCAGCAGCGGCCCCGGGAGAGAGTCGAGGGCGGAGACTCGAGTTCACTGTGCGGAGGGAGGCAATGGTAAACCACTCCCGTATTTTTACCAAGAAAACTCTGGATACACTACCAGAACAATTGCAGATGGAGAGCGGGGAGCTCTGGGAGAGACGTGTCCATGGTGTCGCTATGGGTCAGAAATGACTTGATGGCATAAGACAAACCCCTGGGTTCCTGGTCTATTTTTAATTGGAGTTTCTTAGGCTCGTCTCTGCTCATTACTAAAAAGAACGCCCCAGGAACTTTTGTCATACTTTTGTCGGGCTGCTGAGAGGCCTTGAGCAAGCTACCAGGCTTATCCTGGGCCTCAGTTTCTTCATCCGCAAAACCTATCCCTGCTACAGTTTAATCACGGGAGTGGGGAAGGAGATGGGCCTGTGTTCTTTTCTTTCAACAAGCTCAGAGAAACCGGAGATTGTGTTATTATTGAGAGCGAACCACTGCGACTCGCCTCCCGCGTGGCTCGGTAGGTCTCACAGCTGAATGAGAAGAATTCCTGGAAATTCATCTAGCACCTTGTTTGTGGCTGGGTTTGGCCCAAGCCAGGGGAAAAGACAGAGTTGGGGGGGTGAGGGGAGAGGGATAAGGCTTCAGGGCTCTTCTTCGATTCCACTGTTTTGGAAGCCGGTGACTGGGGTAGCCTTGGGTTTGGAGACGGGTGGTGAAAAAGGGGGCTTGGGGTGGCCTCACCTGTCAGCCCTGAATAACCTGAGGTCTCCGCGCCTCAATTTTCCCACTTGTTAGATGAGGTGTGCCTAGTCCTCAGCTCCTCCAGCTCCCTGGCTTGTGCTGGGGCCAATTGAGAGTGGGTCAAGCTTTGACCTCTAGATTATGAGCTTGTTGTGGCCAGAGAACGTGACTACCAACTCTGTTGCGTTGTACTCTCCCAAGCACTTAGTACAGCGTTTGGACTAATACGATTGATTGATTGACCACCCCAGAGGACGATGAAGGGCAGACAAGGTGCCTGGATTTGTATTTTGATCTCTCAAGTGTTTATCCATTTCCAGTTTTTCCAATGTCCATCTCCCCTGCTAGACTCTAAGCTTTTCGAAGGTAGGGATCATGTCTACCAAACTATTGTATCGTACTTTCCCAAGTTCTCAGTCCAGTGATTGACGGGGGGTCAAGCCGGTCCAAAAACCCAAACTGCGGTCCAGCGGCAGGTAAGCTAGTCTTTATTTTGCTTATAACCACTTCTTGTACAATGAAAAGGCAGAAAGGTGACCCAGTCATTGATGAGGCCACACCTCAGCTTCCCACAGAGAGTCTCATCCCCGAGGAGAACTTCCCAGAAAGCATGGGAGAACCCTTCGCTCCTGAGATCTGAGCCGCTCAGATCCTGGTTCTGCAAGAGCCCCCTGGGAGGCCCTAGGCAAATGGAGCTCAGAGTTGGGGCACTTGGCTCCTAGAGCAGGACCTGCATGACCCAGGAAGTCCCCCGTCCCCCGCCCGCCCTTGGTACCCAATCTTTGGGCGAGAAGGAGACTTGTGACCCAAGGCGGTGGGGGCAGGGAGGGTAGGGGACTGTGTGGACCCTGTGCTCCCCTTGCTGCCCTCCTGCAGGCATGGACTCAGAGAGTTTGGAGTTCCTGTCAAGTCCATTCATGCAGAGAGCTCCAGCTGGGAGGAAAGACTCAGCTCCCGGCTCTGGGCAGGGAGGGAAGTTTGGGGATGAAGAGGGAGAAGAGGTTGCGGAAGAGAGCTGTAGTTCCCGGGGAGCCAGAGGAGATTGCTCTCCAGTCTCTTGGAATGGAAGCAGGGCTCTCGACCCCGGGTTGGAGCTGCCCCCGTGCAGGAAGTTTCTCCTGACAGGACCATCCTAACTGTCTGAGGAGGGTGGAGCGGAACGGGGTCAGGCTCCGGTCGTGGTGCCAGGCCTCTGGCCTCCGGCAGGCCCGCCGGTCAGCAGATGGCCAGCTTCTCGCAGATCCAGCCCTCCTGCCCTCCCCGGCATGTGGCGTCATTCCACTTGCCGTTGCTCCGCATCATTACACAGTCCTCTCCCTGGCCCTGGTTGTTTGGCTCTCCCAAATTCCAGTTGCTGGAGGAGGCAGAAAAACCAGGCCCAGTTCCTCCGTTCAGTTAGGGATCATCCCCGGAGGCCCTTTCCCTCAGCTTCCTGCCCTCTTCCCCTCTCCCAAGAACCACAGTGAGAAGCAGTTTGGCCTAGCAGAAAGAGGCAGGCGACCCACATTCTGATCCCGGATCTGCCACTTGCTTGCTGTTTGACTTTGAGCAAGTCTCTTCACTTCTTTGGGCTTCAGTTTCCTCATCCGGAAACTGGGGGTTCAATTCCTGTCCTCCCTTCCCCCTTACACTAAGAGCCCCATGTGGGACAGGGACTGTGTCTGACTGATGGTCTCATCTCTATCCCGGTGCTTAGTGCAGTGCTCGGCACAGGGTAAGCGTTTCACAGATACCGCAATCAATGTTAACTTGGACTTCCTTGGTCAGTTCCTCGCTCTCCACCATACCTTTTAAGCCTTGCTTCCCCCACTTTGCGACTCCAGTCCTACGCTCCCAAAGCCCCTCGAGGTCCGATCTGCCCTTTCCTGCCAACTTGGCCCCTCTTCCTCCCTGGACCAGCCTCCTCTTCCCTCCATTCTGAACCATCCCCAGCTCGAGTGACTTCCTCGGGACCCATGCAGGGACTCACGTGTAGTCTAACGAAGAGCCGTCGACCCAGAGAAGTTGTTCCTCCAAGGCTGAGTTTCGAAGCCCAATCCAGTAGCCCTTTTTGGTGGCCTTTTTTGTCAAAAATGCCTAAGAGATGGGGAAAATTGAAAGGCAGCATCGCCTGGAGGTTCAAGTGCTAGGTCGGACCTTAGGGCATTCCCCGGTCTCAGTCCTGTCTTCCCCGGGAAGCCAAGCCCATCTCTGCCTGGGGCCTCGTTTTGTCCCAGCGCCGCCCCTGCCCTCTTCTTGGAGGACTTCCAGGAGAAGGGAGCGGGTCACCCCAGGGTTGGTCCCTTCAGCCAGGGGGTCCGAGTCCAAAGTCTTTCCCCATGCATCGCACCTGTTCTTCCTTGCTGTGGATGATGACCAGGTGCCCCAGCTGGGCAAGGCAAGCGGACTTGGCTTGGATCCAGGTCTTGATTTCCTCCCCAAAGTAATAGCAGTTCTTCTGAAACAGCTGCCAGTTATCTGGGCATTTCAAGCAGGAGGACCCTGGGGGGTGAGAGAGTTCAGGCCCGGGAGATGGGGTCCAGATCTGTGGGAGTGGCCACCCTCCTACTGGGAAGAGTTGAAGCAGATTATTCTTCTACACCTTTGGAAACCCAAGGCGAGTGCCGTCCCGGTGACTTTACTAACGAGGCAGGGGCCAAGCTGGTTCATCCCCTACCCTGCCCAGGGAAGCCCACCAAGCCAGGTGGGCCTGATTTGGTCTGTCTAGTCCCCATGTAAGAGCTGGCTCTGAGTGGAGCGGAGAAAGAGAAAGCTTGGCTAGGGAAGGGGACAAGGTTGGAGTGACTGAATGGGGGCAGGATCCAGTGGGGGGCTGGGGAACTGGGAAGGGAGCTAGACTGAAAGGTGCGTGATCTGTGGAAAGCAAGAAGGAGCCAGTAAAGGAGTTTGAGGAATGGGGTGCTTTGGAAGGGGAAGGGGTCCATCTGACCATTCATTCTCTGGAGCTCGATCCACAGCCTCTCCACCTGGCCTTGGATCTGGCCTCGTTCCTGCTGAGCAGCGCTGTTCTCATTCAACACTGAGAAGGCAGAGAGGGTCCGGCTCATGTCTCACCCTCACGTCAGCCCCAACCTTCATCCCGCAGCCAGTTGAGGGAGAGAGGGAGAGTGGGTGGGTGTCACTGAAGGGTGGCTGCTTTGGGGGCAGTGGAGGAAGAGGTTCAGAACAAAGGGGCAAAGGGAGTGGCCCTCCAGCCGTGCTCTGCCTTCGGTGGAGGGAGCGCTCCCTTCCCCACCCCCCCACTCGCCCCTCTCTCCCCCTCACCTTGGGCCCTGAGGAAGTGAAGTGGGAGTGGAAGATGGCCTCTTTTCCCACCCTTCCCCAGGAGCAAGCCAGGGGATTCTGGGATTGCCCTTCGGGGGGAACGTCTCTGATGGTTTCCCACCCCACCGTTGATCCCACTCTCCAAGAGGGACTCTCCCTGGAACCACCCTCCTTCTTTCCCCCCGTCCCCAGATCCATTCCGATTCTTACCCTGGGATTTTAGGGAGGTCTGGTCATCCCGGAATTTCTCCAATGAGCGGGAGAGCTGAGTTGCTATGGGAGGGTTGCGGAGAGTGAGAACGGATTTGTTTCTGTGATCTTGACCCATTAGAGACCATGGGGTCAGTGGGGCTGGGTGGACAGGAAGCCAAAGGGGGGCTGGGAGAGCTTCTTAAACACAAGGGTGTTCCACCCCTTGATCCACATGGGGCCCTGGGCCTCTGTTATTAGTAATAATAAAAATGATGATGGGATTTATTAAGCACATACTATGTACTAAGTGCTGAGTAGAAATAAGAAAGGGAGATGGGACTCGGGCCCTGTCCCATGCGGGGCTCCCTGTCTAAGAGGCAGCCAGAGCACAGAAGAACCCTTTTGGTTGCAGCTGGTGGATTCCAGGTTGGGCAGTGAGAGTGGGTTTGTCCCCTGGAGGGATCCAGTCTTCCTAGAATCCCTCCCTCCGTCCTCCATGCCCCCTTGCCCTCTGGGTGGTCCTCGGGGAGCCCTGCCATGGAAGGGCCGGGAAGGGCCTATTGGAGCTCTGATACGCACAAGTGAATTTGGCAGTCGCTTGTTCGGACTTCACCATCTCCAAGTCCTTCTGCAGGGCTTCCTCTGGAAGAGACACAGTCCCATTCGTGGAGTCAGTATTTCTGCCAGGGCAGGATCGCTGGAGAGGCCAGTCACCTGCCTTGCCTCCACCCCTGGGGGTGCCGGATTGGGCCGGTTGTCAATCCCCTTAGCTATTTCTTGTTCCTGGAGGTCCAGGCCCTTGGTCATTCCCCAGTTGTCCAGTAAGGGACAGTGCTGGTTTATATTTATTTTTGGTGAATCCACTCAAGTGAAAGTGAATCCACTCAAGTGAAAGAGCAGACCTTTAGTTGGGGGGTGGTTTGTTACCAAGTTATCCATGTGGGACGCTCATTGCTCAGCCCCTTCCAACAGGCCTCTCGGAGGTCCTTCCTATGGCATTTTATGCCTTCCCCACTGTCCCAGCTAGGTTCCTCATTTCCGCTCTGGCTCCGACCCCAGACTCTTTGTTCTGCCCCTGCTTTTGGGAGTCTAACCACCAGCCTTCAGCTCAGCCCCTCTATGAAGTATCCCGACCTCAACCGACCCTCTCTCAACATTTGGCTCAGTCCCCACCTCTAGGAGCGGCTTGATCATCCTGTGATCTCTACTCTTGCCCCTCCCCAACACACTCACACATACACACACATACGTCCCCCTCCTTGGACGCTGAGCTCCATACCCTTCATGTTCTTTCCCCAGAGCCAGGGAATAAATAATAAAATAATTGTGGTATTTGTTAAGCCCTTACTCTTGAGTCAAACAAGAAAACATGCTCTTATCAGAAAGAGCGTGTGCTTGGTAGTCAGAGGTCGTGGGCTCTAATCCTGACTCCGCCACTTGTCAGCTGTGAGACCTTGGGCAAATCACTTAACTTCTCTGTGCCTCAGTTCCCTCATCTGTAAAATGGGGATGAAGACTGTGAGCCCCATGTGGGACAACCTAATTACCTTGTATCTACCCCAGGGCTTAGAACAGTGCTTGGCACATAGTGAGCGCTTAATAGATACCAGCATTATCATTATACACTCTAATCAGGTTGGGTGCCGTTTCTGTCCCACATGGAGCTCACAGTCTAAGGAGGAGGGAGAACAGGAATCGAATCCTATTTTCAGATGAGGATGCTGAAGCCCAGTGAAGTGGCTTGCCCGAGGTCACCCGGCAGGCAAGCGGCAGAGCCGGGATGAGAACTCAGGTCCTCTGATTCTCAGGCCTGGGTCTTTCCGCTAGGCCACACTGCCCCAAGGTGGGTTCTGGGAGGTTCTTAGGAAATGCCAGTCAAGTTCCTACGGGGCTTACCAGTATTCTTCAGCATAGTCTGATGGTCCTGGAGCTGTTTCAACACGCTCAGGATACCCGAGTCTGGGTGTAGGGTTGGTGAGGGGATGGAGGGAGAGAAAGAGAGAAGCCTCTAGGTTAAGAGCATCCGGCCGGAACCCCAAACTGGAACTTAGGAATGACGGGGGGAGGAGAAGGTCTGTTTGTCTTCCCCTAAAACCTCTTCCCTCTCCTGGCCTGGGCAACATTTTTGACAGTAGACCTGCCTCCAGGTGGTGGTGGAGGCGGTGGGGGTTGAGGAGGGTGTGGCTTTGCAGGATGACCCAGGCCAGGAGGCCTCTGGGACGCCACACCCCGGGGAGTCAAGGATATCGTGAGCCCTGGTCTAGTAGACCACGTTTTGGGGCCCAAGTTGGATCTGGGAGGGATCTAGGACCTTTGAGTCCTGTTCCACATGGGGTCCAGTTGGGGGATTTTGGTGAGGCCCTTGGGCCCCTAAATCAGGGTGGGGTGAGGGTTGCCAGAGAGTGGCCTGGGTGCGGGAGTCCTAACATACCGTTCTTTCTCAGACTTTCCTTCTCCTGCAGCTGCTGCAGGTCCTGTGACATCTCTGCAGCTGAGGGAGGGGATAGGAACCCAAGGTCACCCCCACAGTGGGACTGTAGGAGGACTCCTCCCCCCTCCCCCGAACACCTCCCTCCCTTCCTCCCTCTGGTTGATGGGGAGAGGAGGGAAAATTCAATCGAACTGTGCAAAGGGTGGGCCCTAGGGAAGGGTCAGGGAAAGGACAGGCAAGAAGAGGGGCAGGGACCTGAGATTGGGAACGAGGGTTTGGATCTGGAGATGGGGGTGTCCACAGACCATTTGTGCAGTTGAGCATGGAGTTGACACTGGGGATAGTGGGGCAGAGAGGATGAGGGGATTGGGAAGGCAAGAATCTAGGGGGATTTTGCGGGCCAGGAAGGTGAGAACCATGGGGGAGATGGGGCCGGGGTGAATGAGCTTAGGGCTGAGGATGGGGGAGGGGGTGGTTCCATGAGGCAGCAACAGGCTAGATCAGTCTCAGCTGTTCCTCCCTCCCAGACTTCCTCCAACCACATCAGTCCCATGCTCGGACCAGCTTCCCCCGGCCCCTACCCTTCTCCCAACGTATTCCCCATGGTGCCTGGGGTGGTGGGCAGCCATCACCCTAAAGGGTCAGGAGTCTTACTTCTACTCAGGAGCAGGAAGAGGAGACTCGCCCATAAGACCACCGAAATCAACAGAACCACAAAGAGCAGCACTGTGGCCTTCCCACAGGTCTGCTGGCCAATGCTGGGCAGCTTGGAGAATCCTGGACGAGCCAAAGGGGACAGATTTAGGAAGGTGGGAGCAATGGTAGTGACTTAGGCCAAGCAAGTGAGATTTTGAGGTTCCCATCCCCACGTCTTGGGCTCCTCCCCTCCGAACACCCCCGCCCCACCCAGGCCTCAGTTTCCCCTGGACCAAAGGGGGAGGAGGACGGATGGTCCCTCCAAGAGCTGGGGAGTGGGCAGGAGAACAGAGATTATTTGGTGCTGGGAGATCAGAAGAGCCAGTGAAATTTCCAGAGGCCATTGCATCGATCCCTCTGTCCAGCCCGCTGGGTGTCCAGCAGGAACTAAAGTTGTCAATGGTCTGGGGTGGGGAAGCAGCCGTTTACTCTACCTTGTGGGCTCCCCCCTGCTCGCCTTCCTTCCCAGGCTTTCAAAGCTCTACAGTGCTGAAAGGGAGGTAAACTAGGGGCTCTTTCATTTTGCATGTGGGGGGTGGGGAACGACCCAAATTCAGAAATGGTTGAGAACTGAAGATGGGGGGCAGTGGTTGAGAGGAATGGAGATCACTGATCAGCACCCACTCCCCAACAACCCTAACCTCTCCCATCCACCTTGGAGTAGACCCCTTTGTCCCCCCCAGCTCTGAAACATCTGTCCCCATTCCCCCATTCCATTGTCCTGACTCCACCCTTTCTCCAGGGACAGGGATGGCAGGCGGCCAAAGAGCAGAGTCATGCAGAAGTGGCAGTGGAGAGGTTTAGACTGTGAGCCCGTCACTGGGCAGGGATTGTCTCTATCTATGGCCGAATTGTACATTCCAAGTGCTTAGTACAGTGCTCTGCACATAGCGCGCAATAGATACTATTGAATGAATGAACGACTATAGATGCAGAATGGAGGGAGAGAGGGAGCTGAGCAGGGGCTCAAAGAGACAGGAAGAGAGACACAGAGAGAGAGAGGTCTCCCCAGCATCAGGCCTCAACCCAGAACAGCGCGAGAGGACTCGAGGAAGCGTCCGAGCCGGCAGAGTGAAATCACTGCAGCCGGCACCTGGAGGATGGGAGAGTCGGTTTCTGAAGATCCCCTGAGATACCAAGAGCCCCTCGTAGAGGAAGTCTGTGGGTGGAGTCCCGGTCATCAGTGGGTCCACCAGAGGTAGGGACGGGGCGGGAGGAACCCACTTGACCTCACCCTACCCAACCCCACCCCACCCCATCCCACTCCCTCCTACCTTCGCTCCTGGGAGACATGTCATTAATTTCTACCTGCTCTGAACCATTCCACTTCACCTCCTGCTCCATCAAGACTTCTCCAGCACTGTCTGGACTGGTTTTATGTCAAGGGAAAGAGCCGGGCGTGGGAAGGGGAGGAGAAGTGGGGATCTCAGTTCTTGGGAGAGGAGGGGCCTGTGGGCCTGCTTTGTTCCTCTCCCCAAAATCGCCATCTCAGGACTGGGATCATGTGACTTCTTGGAAGCATAGGCCCTTGTGAACGTCCGCTTCAGTTTTTCCTAGGAATCCCCCTGCTCCCCGCCTCCCTCCTGCCCCTCAGACTGCTCTGTGACTCAGCTGACAAGCAATCCGTTTGTTACCAGAATTTGGACAGGGCGGTGGGGAAGGTTCTTCTGCTGAGCACAGGGTGCATGGGTGTGGCCGTGTTCCTGAGATACCGTGCCCAATCTATGCGCAGCCCAGAAACAAACCACCCTTGGCTCTCCCACTAGCCTCTGCCCATTGACCCCCACCCAACCCAGCTATGCACATAAACCAGGGCCAGGATGAAATCAGGCTCTGGGGAAGTTATGGACTTCTGACTGAAATGGGAGAATTTGCCTTCCCGCTGGGACCAGTCTTCATGGCGCCCTGGGAGAAATCCTATGACCTGCCCTGTCCCACCCCCCCTCACCCAATTATTCCAGCACCCAGACGCTGCCAGCTCCCACTGTCTTTCCCATCATTCTAGAGAACACAACTATCCTCCCTGCCTCACAAGCCCCACAAACCTTGGCATTGTCGAAGGTCATGGGTTTTAAATCCCGGCTTCGCCACTTGTCTGCTGTGTGATCTTGGGCAAGTCACCTAACTTCTCTGTGCCTCAGTTTTCTCATCTGTAAAATGGGGACTAAGTGAGTCCTGTGTGGGACAGGGAATTTGTCCAACCCAATTACCTTGCCAGTGCTTAGAACAGTACTTGGCACATAGTAGGCACTCAACAAATACCATTATTAGTATTATTATTCTCCTTGACTCATCTCTCTCAATCAACACACATATTCTGTCTGTCACCAAATCCTGTGGGTTCCACATACCCAGCATTGCTAGAATCCACCCTTTCCTCTCCATCCAAACCGCTACTACCCTGATCTAAACACTTTTCCTAATCCTCCTCGATTACTGTGTCAGCCTCCTCGCTGACCTCCCTGCCTCCTGTCTCTCCCCACTCCAATCCTTACTTCATTCTGCTGCCTGGATCATTTTTCTAAAGAAAGTTCAGTCCATGTTTCTCTTTTCCCCAAGAGCCTCCAGTGGTTGCCCATCCACTTCTGCATCAAAGAGAAATTCCTCACCACTGGTTTTAAAGCACTCAATCCCCTTACCCTCTCCTAGCTGACCTCACTGATTTCCTACTACAATCCAGTACGCTCACTTTGTTCCCCCAACACCAACCTACACGCCGAACTTCAATCTCATCTATCTCGCCACTTACCCCCCACCCATGTCCTACCTCTGGCCTGGAACTCCCTCTTCACATCCAACAGATGATCATTCTCCCCACCTTAAAAGCTGTATTAAAATCACATCTCCTCCAGGAGGCCTTCCCCCTCTAAGCCATCATTTCCCCTACTCCCTCTCCCTTCTGCGTAGACTTTGCACTTGGATCTGTACACGGTTAGCACTTGATAGTAAGCACCCCCCTCTAGCTGTAAGCTCATTATGGGCAGGACACATGTCTGTTAATTTTGTTGTACTCTCCCCAGTGCTTAGTACAGTGCTCTCCACGAAGAAAGCGCTCAAAAAATACGATTGGTTGATTCAACTCACCCTCGGTCCCGCAGCACTTACATACCATCCATAATTTATTTTCATGTCTGTCTTCCCTTCTAGACTGTAAGCTCTTTGTGGGCAGGGAAAGTGCCTATCAACTCTGTTATACTGTCTACACAGAATAAGTCCTCGGTAAATGCCGTTGACTGATTGATTGATTCCTGGCACCTCCTGAACATCTCCTTTTTGATTTCTTATGACCCAATCTCGTCCCTGGACTCGCCCATCCCACCCCATCTTTCGTTCCTGGCTTTGAGGTAGTCAGAGCTGATGGGGTGAGTAAGCTATTGGGAAAGTGCTTTGGGGAAGTTGGATTGAAAATCTGAGCCCATCTCTTCTTGCCCCACAGCTCCCCAGATATGAACCTTACCCTTACCACTGCTTCACTTTCCCCAGTCAGGCCTCCAGCACTCCCAGGCCTCACAGAAGGACATCGGGGAAGTCAAAGGTGTTCCAATCTCTTGGGCCCCTCCATAGGTGGCTATTTTCGTCACTGGGGAAGAGCGGAAATTGCAATGTGTACGATATCACGTGCTAAGCCAGGCACACAGCGTGACGTGATGCTGTCACACACACCAAGCCCCCGCCACTTCAATCTCAGCTCTCAGGCTGGGCGGGCAGAGGTCTGAGATGGCAGTGCTGGGCTGCCCTTTCCCCCCCACCCAGGGTCACTTCTTTTCTGCTGGCCCGTGAGGGGAGGACACAGGGAGGGTGAGGTGACCGACAAGTTGTCTGGTTTGTTATGGGACGGTCTGACTTCCAGCTGGTCTGTCCCCTGTCTGGGCCGGTGATGGCACTGGACACCATTATGTCCAGTATTTTTATTTTCAGCACCCACCCAGTCTCCTCCTCCTGCAGCTCCTGCTACCAAGTTCCATGGCTCAGGAGCGGTGGCTATGTAAACAAGGAGCAAGGAGGGGAGTGATTAGGATCTTCATCAATCAGTAGCTTTAACTGAGCCTACTCTGCATTTAGCACTGTTTTAAACTCTTGAGAGAGTACAGTAGAAAAAGGAGTTGTGATTGCTGCCCTCAATCTAGTGGAGGAAACAGATAGATATGAAAATAAATGACAGATGGGGGAAGTAATAGAATGTATAAGGTAGGTACTTAAGTGCTTAGGCGATGCACAAGTGATGTGGGAGTTGGGGGATATAAGGTAAGGAGATGTGATTAATCAGGGGAGACCTCCTCGAAGATGTGTGATTTCAGAAAGGTCTTGAAGATGGGGAGAGCAGTGGTCTGCCGGACCAAGCAATCAGTCGAATTTATTGAGCGCTTGCTATGTGTAGAGCACTGTAATGATACCGGTAATTGTTAAGCACTCAGTGAGTGCCAGGCACTGTACTAAGCGCTGGGGTGGATACGAGTAAATCGGGTTGACAAAGTCCCCATCCCACATGGGGCTCACAGCCTCAATACCCGTTTCACACATGAGGTGAAGTGATTTGCCCAAGGTCCCACAGCACACGTGGTGGAGAGGAGATTGGAACCCACGACCTTTTGATTCCCAGGCCGGTGCTCCATCCAAGCTGTTCCTATACTGTACTAAGCTCTTGGGAGAGTACAATGCAGCAGAATCAGCAGACACAGGCAAAGCGGGAGGGAATTTCAGGCAGTGGGGAGGGTGTGAACAAGAGGTCAACGGGAGGAGAGACGAGAACTAGCTTGAGAGAAACAAAGAGTGTGAGCCGGCCTATAATGGGAGAAGAAGGTGGATTAGTAGGAAAGAGAGAGCTGACCGAGTACCTTGAAGCCAATGGTCAGAAGTTTCAGAAAGGCAAGGAATGGTTAATCACTGGAGTTTCTAAGGTGTGCAGAACAACCATTAGAAAGATGTCCCTAGCTGCAGAATACTGCCTGGAGAGGAGAGAGTCTAGAGGACTGTAAGATCGTTATGGGCAGGGAATGTGGCCGTTTATTGTTATATTGAACTCTCCCAATCGCTTAGTACAGTGCTCTGCACACAGTAAGTGTTCAAGAAACACGATTGATTGATTGAAGGCAGGGAGATTGATATAGAAGTTAAGCCGGGCTATGACAAGGGCCTGGCCCAGCATGGTAACTGTTTGGATGGAAAGAAAAGGGCTGATCCTGGAAATGGTATGGGGGAAGAAGACACGTGATTTGGTGACCCACTGAATGTAGGAGCTGAAAGGATATTGCCAAGCGTTTGGGATGCCGGCAGGACAACCAGGTAGGGTATCTTGGAGGCGAGAAGAGATGTGAGATTGCAGAGGAGAGAGGTCAGAGCTAGCGGAGTAGATCAGTCAATGGGATTTATTGAGTGCTTACTGTGTGCCGAGAACTGTACTAAGCATTGGGAAAGTACAGCATAATTGAGCTGGTGGACATGATCCCTACCCACAAGGGAAGCAGTGTAGCCTAGTGAAGAGAGCACGGGCCTGGGAGTCAGAAGGACCTGGGTGCTAATCCTGGCTCTGGGATTTGCTTGTTGTGTGACCTTGGGCAACTCGCCTTACTTCTCTGTGCCTCAGTTTCCTCAACTGTAAAATGGAGATATCTGCTCTCCCTCCTACTTAAAGTGGGACCCCCATGCGGGATAGGGATTGTGTCTGATCTAATTAACTTGTACCTACCTCAGCGTTTAGAAGAATGTTTGACACTGTACCGGGCGGGACCGGAGTCTGCGTAGACTGCCCGTCCCCCGTATAGCGATTGTAACGGAATACCGAAGAAAGAGGTGGATAAGTCCAGGTTGACGGTTTATTTAGAGTGGAGAGCGGGGGCGCTTACCTGCAGAACAGTCCGTGGCGGCTGGCGGACGTGGAGAGATCACACTGCACCCTCCCCTCGCATGCATTACCTTTATATCCCCTCTGATATGCCAAGAACAAGGGGGCCCTGTTTGGGAGGGCTTCGGCCATCTGGCTCGATGCTCCCTTCCAGATATCCCTGGGGCCCCAAGGTTAGCGAGATGGTACGTCATTGGTGGTCGTCCACTGTACGGTCTTGTTACTGCCCTGGGGCCTCCTTCCTCCGGCAGTTCCGTCTTCCTCCCACCCGGGGTTGGCGCTACGCTGGCATTGTGCAATTAACGAAGCAGGATTGGGTGGGGGTCAGCCTTGACTGTGCTAGCCCAACTGTTTCTCACGGAGTGTGACCATACGCTCCACCCCTTCAAGGACGCCACCCGTACAATACTAACGCATTCCCTTCTTCCGCAAAGATCCCTAATCGCACGCCCAGGGGTAAATAATAATGCTAACTAAAATAAGCGATCAGCGGCCCTGTTCATTCCTGCAGAGGTCGCCTGGAGCATGATGCCGCAGCAGCAATATATCCCGCAGCATACTAGTAGCAAGCATGGTATTAAAATGATTATTGTGAAGAGCAAAGTACGCCAGTGAGCAGACAAATTCTTTAGCCATGTGGTGAATGAATCAGTCTTTCCAATTTCCACAATTTCCCCCACTGTCTGATTCGCTTGGGCTAACGCGGCTGTGACGTTTTGGATATTATCCAGGATGTAATGACAGCACTCTGTCCTGATCAGGGCACAGGTCCCTTCTTGAGCTACAGTTAAAATATACAGCGCCATCCGGTTCTGGAGGACAACCCGTCTGTGTACCAGGCCTCCTGTGGGATTGGCCCTTCTCAAATATTGTCTGGCCGGAGGGGGTGGGTCCGGAATATGACCCATGCCCGACAAGTAAGTCACTGGCCCTAATAGGGCGTACAACTCGGCCTTCATGGGACTGGCTGAGAAGGTCGCCCGTTGCTGCAGATAAGCATGCCATTTGCACAGGGTAGGCATCTGTGCATCGGCCGACTTCGGTCGGTCAAACGGTCCCTCGATCCACCCCTTGATGGGATACGCGGTCCGCACCACGACGGGGACCGTATTCGTAAGGGGCTCTTCCATGATGAATTGTTGTTCAATGGGTGAGTACCTGCTTTCTGCCCCCTTCCACCGTTGGGACCGGAATCCGATCGGGACGGTGGCTCCCGCCTGCTGCTGCCACAGGCCCCACCCAAACCCATCCGTGTAAACGCTGACGTCCAGCGTCATGGGGGTCAGGGGCTCTGGAGCCTGCAGCGCCTGAGCTTGTCCGGCCGACAGTTTGGCATTCTCGAACGTCTCCTGAGCCTCTACCGTCCAATTCCAACCTGCCCCCTTACGGACCAAGTGGTACAATGGCCACAGGCACTGGGCTAGGTGAGGAATATACGATCTCCAGTATCCCACCAGGCCCAGGAATCCCTGCAGTTCCTTAACACTACGTGCGAGCCCTTGTGCACGTATCTTACCTTGAGCCGCTTCCGGCATAGACGGCTCTTACCTGACCAGGTGACCCCCAAGAATTGGACCACCGACGCCAGTTCCTGTACCTTGTCGGGTTTATCGCCCATCCTGGTTCCTGGAGGTGCTCTATCAGTAGCTTCAGGCAGGCCTATAAGGCAGTGACATCTATACCAGTTAGCATAACATTGTCAATATAATGAAACCGGGTAATTCCCTCTGGGAGAGGGGACCCCTTCTTCAGATCGCGCTCTATCAGCCCATGGCAGATGGTAGGGCTGTGGATATACCCTTGCGGTAACACGTTGAAGGTCCACTGCCGTCCTTCCCAGGTGAATGCCAATTGATCCTGAGCAGCTGCCTGAATGGGTACACTAAAAAATGCGTTAGCAAGATCCAGCACCACGTGAGTGGTTCCCAGGAATAGCACCACATCCTCCGGTACGCTCACGATGCTCGGCACTGCCGAGTGCATCTCCGGTATCACCTTATTCAATTCCCGGTAGTCTGCTGTCATACTCCATGACCCGTCCATTTTTCGGACCGGCACACAGGGCTATTAAAAGGAGACTGTGCGGGCCATATGATCCCTGCCTCCTCCAACGCCCTTACTGTGTTATCCCCCTTTTCACCGGAGAGCCGATACCGAGTAGGGCGCTGGGAGCTGTACGGGTTCTCATTCCACACTCCCTCTCAGTACCGCCTTAATCACTTACACTCGCAAGCGGAACTCCCTGGCGGCAGTCTGTAGAGTCCGCCCTGCCAGAATATCCACCTCCAATATGTTTTCTGGTTCAGGGGATATATGCACTACATATTCCTTAGGAGGGGTCCGCCCCACGCTCATCCACAATGGGGTTCGTTTTACTCGGATCCCTTTACCCCCATAGCCATCAGTAGTCACCCAGGATCCCGAGTGTCGCTCCGGGTTTCCGTGTATGAGGGTACATTCCGACCCAGTATCCACCAGGGCCCATGTCTGCTCCCGGTTATGGGGCCCGCAATGGATGGGCAGGGCAACGTGGGGCCTCCGGTCACCCCCAATGGCCCGTACCCTGGGGTGACCTCGGCCCCATCCCTAGTCTAGGGGAGCTGGTGCCACCCAACCATCATCCAATTCCTCTATGATCTCCCTTTTTGATCCGTGGCTACCCTCGTTTCCTCCCAGGGAGGGGCAGTCGGGATCCTGTGGAACTGCTGTTCTGGTCTCAAGTCCTTCCATAGCTTTACGAGAACCACATTTGGTTGTCCGTCAATCTGTTCGTTATCTACTATCCCTGCTTGCACCAGATCGTACCATACTTGCTTACGTGTCACGCGGACAGGACCCCGTCCCCTGGAGCGCTTGACACCTGACCGGGTCCCGCCTGACTGGGCCCTATCTGCCGTCTTATCCCGTGTCACAAACTGCTCTAGGTCACGGCCCTTTTCTGTCTCCCCTAGGTCGGCTCTCGCCTCTCCCACTTCATAGACATCTTGTCCCACCATGGGGCTCAGCAAGGACATGAGGGGCCCGTGCCATTCCTGCGGGGCGTTTGACAAAAGCTTATTCTTCATCTCCACTGTAAAGATAGCGCAGTCGGGCCTGTGGAAAGTGGTGGCATATACTGCCTGCCTCATCCCCAATTCCCTCAAGACAGCCTGGGCCTCCTCCAACGTCCTCCACATACCGGACAGCCTCTCATTTGGCCATGCCTCTCTCAGGGCCCTAACAAGCCAATCATTGAGGGAGTGATTTCCCGGCACTGATCGGGCATTGTGGAGACGTTGCCATATGGCAGGATGGGCGGTAATACTGCTCACCTCTTCAGCCTCCATCCTCGATAGGGAAATGCTATCTCCTCCCGTGTCCCTCAGCCGCACCGACCAAGCGGCTATTGTTTTGCGCAGATGCTGTTTAAATGGCTTGGCGAGCTCAGTAAACTCAGCTGCCATGTACTCCCGAATGGTCATCTTCTCTGTAATGGGCCCTCCCCCGGGGGCCCCATTTGGGAGCAGTTGCTCCACCAGCGCTTTCCGCTGGAGTAGAGGACAGACCTGCACTCTACGGCATCATGCCCAGTTCTCCTCCTCACCAGAATCTCAATCACTTTGACCTCAGAATCATCTGACTCTTCTTCCCAAGGGTTCCATGCCTTGGGGTCCCAATCCGAGTGGCGTACCGCCACACGGGACGCTCTTCTTGGTTAACTTCCCCCCTCCTAGCTTCACAGATCGACATGCCAGTTTCTCCATCTGCCCTTCTTTCTCCTCCCTCTGATCGGCGAGTCCCGCCGCCATCACCGAGGTGGCTTTCCACATATCCCTTTCCATTTGCAATTCGTTTTCCAGCACCCATACTCTCATTTTCTCCACTGCTAGGGCCAAATCCGTGGCTATCCTTAAAGTTACTAACAATGGCCACGGCAGCCATCCTTTCCCTTCTTTCCCGACTCGGGCATCCCCAGCCTCTGCCAGTGGCCTTTCCAGGCCCGCGGGAGTCTTGGGAGCTTCTCCGTACTCCCGTGGGGGCCCGCACACAACTAAGACACGAGCTACTCCGCCCCACATTGATGTGGACGGCCATTCCGGGATTTCCCCCAGTAAGGTTCCTCCCCGCCCCAGATCCCATTTCTTCGGTATCCTGTCGACTACGCCAATTGTACCGGGCTGGACCGGAGTCTGCGTAGACTACCGGTCCCCTGCATATCGAGTCCAGTTTGACAGTTTATTTAGAGTGGAGCGCGGGGGGGGCTTACCCACAAACAGTCCGTGGTGGCCGGCAGACTTGGAGAGATCACGCCGCACCCTCCCCTCGCATGCACTGCCTTATATCCTCTCTGGTGTGCCAAGAACAAAGGGGGCCCTGTTTGGGAGGGCATCGGCCACCTGGCTCGATCCTCCCTTCCAGATATCCCTGGGGCCCCATGGTTTGTGAAGCGGTACGTCCTTGGTGGTCGTCCGCTGTACGGTCTTGTTACTGCTGTGGGGCCTCCTTCCTCCGGCAGGTCCGTCTTCCTCCCACCCGGGATTGGCGCTACGCTGGCGTTGTGCAATTACGAGGAAGGATTGGACGGGGGTCAGCCTTGACTGTGGTAGCTCAAATGTTTCCCACGGAGTCTGACCATGCAGACACATAGTGCTTAACAAATACCATAAAAATGGAACTTACAGTCTACCGAGGGGGACAGATTTGGGAGTCACCTGCATAGAGGTGGTAGTTAAAGCCATGGGAACGGATGAATGTAGATTGAGGAGAGAAGCCGTCACCAATACCTGCCGGTCTCACTTGCACAATATCACCAAGATCCACCCTTTCCTCTCCATCCAAACTGCTATCGTGCTGGTACAAGCTCTCATATTATCCCGAATGGATTATTGTGTCAACCTCCTCTTGGATCTCCCTTCCTCCTGTCTCTCCCCACTCCAGTCTATTCTTCATTCCACTGCCCCAATCATCTTCCTTCAGAAATGCTCTGGGCATGTTACTCCCCTCCTCAAAATCCTCCAGTGGTTGCCTATCAAACTCCGCACGAAACAAAAACTCCTCACTCTTGGCTTCAAAGCTCTCCATCACCTTGCCCCTCCTACCTCACCTCCCTTCTCTCTTTCTACTGCCCACCCCGTACACTCCGCTCCTCTGCCGCTCACCTCCTCACGGTCCCCCATTCACACCTGTCCCACCGTCGACCCCTGGCCCACGTCCTATCACTCTCCTGGAGCCCTCCCTCCTCACATATGCCAAACTAACTCTCTTTCCCTCTTCAAAGCCCTACTGAGAGCTCACCTCCTTCAGGAGGCCTTCCCAGATGGAGGCCCCCCTTTCCCTCTGCTTCTCTTCCCCTCTCCATTACCCACCTCCCGCCTTCTGCTCTTCCCCCTCCCCCTCCCCTCAGCACTGTGCATATTTGTATATATTATTACCCTATTTATTTTGTTAATGACGTGTATATCTCTATGATTCTATTTATCTTGATGATGTCTGCGCTAAGACTGCTTGTTTTGTTTTGTTCTGTTTTGCTTTGCCGTCTGTCTCCCCCATTTAGACTGTGAGCCCGTTAATGGTCAGGGATTGTCTCTCTTGCCAAATTGTACATTCCAAGCGCTTAATGCAGTGCTCTGCACATAGTAAGCGCTCAATAAATTCTATTGAATGAATGAATGAATGAGAGAAAGGGACACAGCACTGAGGCTGGAGGACAGGAGGCCGAGGAGAAGCCCGTGAAAGGGACTGAGAAGGAGTGGTCAGAGATCTTGGAGGAGAAGCAGGAGAGGACAGTATCGGTGAAGCCAACGTCAGATAGCGTTTCTGGGAGAAGCGGGTGGTCCACAGTGTCAAAGACAGAAGAAAGGTCGAGGAGGATTAGGATGGAGAGTAGAGTCAGTTGGGTTTGGTGAGAAAGAGGTTACTGGTCTCTCTGCTAAGAAATTCTCTAGGTTCGGGAGGGCTTAGAGGACATCTGCAAAAAGGTGTGTGTGACAGCATCACGTTATGCTGCGTGCCCGGCTTAGCGCACGTGATACCGTGTGCATCGCAATTTCTGCTCTTCCCGAGTGCCGACAGTAGCCACCTATGGGAGACCCAAGAGATCGGAACACCTTTGACTTCCGAGATGCCTGTCTTTGAGGCCTGCTACCACATTAATCCAAGCGCTTATCCTATCCCCCATTGATTTCTGTAACAGCCTCCTTGCTGAGCTCCCTGCCTCCTGTCTCTCCCCACTCCAGTCCATGCTTCACTCTGATGCCTGGATCATTTTTCTACAGAAATGTTCAGTCCCCATTTCCCCCCTCCTCAAGAACCTCCAGTGGTTGCCCATCCACCTTCACATCAAACAGAATCTCCTTAACCTCAAATTTAAAGCAATCACCTTGCCCGCTCTTACCTCATCTCACTACTCTCCTACTGCAACCCAGCCCTCCCGCTTCCCTCCTCTAATGCCAACTTTCTCACAGTACCTCGATCTCATTTATCTTAACAATAATAATAATAATGTTCATATTTGTTAAGTGCTTACTATGTGCAGAGCACTGTTCTAAGTGCTGGGGTAGATCGAGGGTAATCAGGTTGTCCACATGAGGCTCACATTCTTAATCCCCATTTATACAGATGAGGTAATTGAGGCACAGAGAAGTCAAGTGACTTGCCTACAGTCACGCAGCTGACAAGTGTCTGAGCCGGGATTCGAACCCATGACCTCTGACTCCCAAGCCCGGGCTCTTTCCACTGAGCCATGCTGCTTCTCAATAATGTTGGTATTTGTTAAGGCTTACTATGTGCAAAGCACTGTTCTAAGCTGCTGGGGGGGATAGAAGGTGATCAGGTTGTCCCACTTGGGGCTCGCAGTCTTCATCCCCATTTTACAGATGAGGTCATTGAGGCCCAGAGAAGTTTAGTGACTTGCCCAAAGTCACACAGCTGACAAGCGGCGGAGCCGGGATTAGAACCCATGACCTCCAACTCCCAAGCCCGGGTTCTTTCCACTGAGCCACGCTGCCGCCGACCACCTCTCCCACGTCCTGCTTCTGGCCTGGATAGGCCTCCCCTCTTCATATCTGACAGACAATTACTCTCCCCAACTTCAAAGCCTTATTGAAGGCACATCTCCTCTTAAAGGCCTTGCTTGACTAAGCCCTCCTTTTCTCTTCTCCCACTCCCGTCTGCACTTTCTCTTCTCCCACTCTCTTCTCCACTTGCTCCCTTAGCTCATCCCGCCTCCCAGCCCCACGGCACATTTTTTTACATGTCTGTAATTTAATGTATTTATATTAATATCTGTCTCCCCCTCTAGACTGGAAGTTCACTGTGGGCAGGAAATGTGTCTTTTAGATAATAGTAATAATAATGTTGGTATTTGTTAAGCGCTTACTATGTGCAGAGCACTGTTCTAAGCGCTGGGGTAGATACAGGGTAATCAGGTTGTCCCACGTGAGGCTTACAGTTAATCCTCATTTTACAGATGAGGAAACTGAGGCACAGAGAAGTTAAGTGACTTGCCCACAGTCACACAGCTGACAAGTGGCTGAGCTTTGTTATACTGTATTCTTCCAAGTGCTCAGAATAGTGCTCTGCACACAGTAAGCGTTCAACAAATGTGACTACCTGACCTGGGAGTTCTGGAGGTCTAACTGGGTAAAGGGAAGCAGTGGTACTCGAGGGTAAGGTTTACATTTGAGGGGCTGTGGGGAGGAGGTGCCCTCCTGACGAGGTGAGCTCAAGCTTTCAATCCAGCTTCCCCAAATCGCTTTCCCAACAGCCTACTCACCCCATCAGCTCTGTCTACCTCAAAGCCAGGAATGAAAGGCAGGAGGGGGCCCGGCGAGTAGGGGTGAGTCCAGGGAAGAGACTGTGTATTTGCAGCCATTATTCTGCTGCGTCAGGCCTGGGAGCAGGGCTGGGGTGGAGAGGGGGCAGTTCTAGATGACTCAGAAGTGCATGCTGTGATGATTAGGTTTCGGGGAAGGGGAGTGATGGGAGTGGGGTGGAGTGGAAGAGGTGAAGATCTGAAGTTCACAGTCCCTGTAAACTCGATGTGGGCAGGGAATGGGTCTACCAGCTCTGTGATAGTGTACTCTTCCAAGCGCCTAGTCCAGTGCTATGCACAAAATAAGTGCTCAGTAAATACCACTGATCGATTGCTTGAAGGGTAGGTAGGACGCTCGTCCAGGTAGGCTTGGAGGGGAGATGAATTAAAATTCAGAAAAGCCCCTCAAGTTTACAGTCCTCTCTAAACCCAGTTGGGCTAAGGATGGCGGAGGAGGAGGGTTCCAAATCCACTTTAAGCCCAGGGGTCCAAGGGCCCAGGCCCCCAGAGGGCTTGGAGTCTCCCTGGCTTCCTTGGATTAAGGGCTCAGTTGGGCCTAGTTCAGTGCTGTGCCCCACCGCCCATCGACAGTATATGCTAGAGGAATTTCAGGCCCAGAAAAGCCCCATAATAATAATACTTGTGGTATTTGTTAAGTGCATACTATGTTCCAAACACTGTATTAAACTCTGGGGTACGAATACAAGATTATCAGGCCCCACGTGGGGCTCACAGTGCGAGTAGAAGGGAGAACAGGTGTTGAATCCCCATTATGCAGATGATGGGACTGAGCACAGGGAAGCGAAGTGACTTGCCCAAGGTCACACAGCAGACAAGTGGCAGAGTGGGATTAGACACATGGCATAGCGTATAGCGCACAGGCCTGGAAGTCAGAAGGTCATGGGTTCTAATCCCGGCTCCGCCACTTGCCTGCTGTGTGACCTTGGGGAAGTCGCTTAACTTCCCTGTGCCTCAGTTACCTCATCTGTAAAAAGGGGGTTGAGACTGTGAGCCTCACATGGGACAAGGGACTGTGTCAACCCCATTTGCTTGTATCCACCCGAATCCTTAGTACAGTGCCTGGCACATAGTAAGCACTTAACAAATACCATAATTATGTATTATTATTATTAGAACCCAGGTCCTCTGACTCTTAGGCCTGGGCTCTTTCCATTAGGCCACACCGCTTCCCTTGCCCCAGGCTGGTTCTAAGAGGGATGGACTGGAAAACAGGTCAGGACACCTGGCTTCAGTTCCCTGGGGAGGGAAGGGGTGGAAAGGACTCTCTTCCAACTGTCCAATCAGGAAGCCAAAGATCCTTCCTTTTCTGGCTAGAGCTACTCCTTCTCCAGGGACTGTTGTGGGAATTCCAATCACCTAGGTGGGAAATTCTCTGGATTCCCAGCTCTGGGAGCTTAGAAATTCATCAGCCGTTGAACCCCCTGCAAAGACAATATATTGGTCAGCTTTTATTTTACTCTTTCTCTCTCTCTTGCTCTCTCTCTGTCTTTCTCTCTCCTGTCCTTCTCCATCGCATTTATGCAGGAACCAAGAGTAATTTATGTTTTCCAATCTCTCCATCTGCTCCTCCCCCTAGCATTTCTAAACCTGGTGTGACACTAACTTTTGGCTTCTAGAGGGAGGGAGAAATTGAGGCCTAGAGACTCAGATGCAGCTCAAACTCCAGACTGTCACTCTGCAGAGCAAAGGAAAGAATCCAGGCATCATTGCTAATTGATCAAATCATCAATTGGTAATTGCCTTGGCAGCCCGAGAGGCCAGGGAAATGCTGGGCACCATTGAGGAGAGGGAGAAAGGAAACCCAACTGAAGGCCGACTTTGCCTCCATCTAAGCCCTGGGGCACCCACACCTGGAAGGCCGTGCGCCATCCGGCTCGTTGCCTCTCAGGGGGGACATAGCCAGCTGGGGAAGATAACCAGGGAGATTTGGGGTGGGCAGAGATGGAGAAATTTCCACAAGAGGACAGCCCGAAGAGATCAGAACTATTCCATCTGGAAAGATGACAGCTGGGAGGGGATGGGATTGAAGTTGTCATTCGCCACATTCCATCCCCCCCCCCTCCCTCCACCAGGATGAGGAGGCACTTGTTGGAGCTTAGATTCAAAAACAAGCTTCTTCACCCAAGCCAGCTGGTGGGAAGCATAGGGGTTTGTTAGAGCATGAATTAGGCAGGCTGAAACTATCAATAGCTGCTAGAGGGATTTGGATGAATTCTTGGACAAGCGGTCCATACTGAAGCAGCCGTGGCCTGATGGAAAGAGACGTTCCGCCTGCCAACCCAAATGTCCTCTTCTCCCTGCCTCCCTTCACCTCCTGCAGTCCCAGACTCCTTTCCCTGCAAGGTCCCGGGGTCTCCTGCAGGGCCTGGGCCAGGCTGGGGCTGAGGCTAGGATATGCCATTTCCTGACCTGGAGTTGAAAGGCATTCAGCGTGGCACTGGGTGGATACAAGCAAATCCACCCGTGACACCCCAGCCGGGGGCTCCCCAGCAGATCCTTGGGATCCGAGGATAATCCACATGGGCCAGACCCCTGACTAACCAGCAATCAGTCAATCATATTGACTGAGAGTCTACTGTGGGCAGAGCTTGGGAGAGGACATTGTGAACCCCCCGGGAGATATGGACTGTGTCCAAAGTGACTAGCTCGTATCTACCCCAGCGCTTAGTACAGTGCCTAGCACATCATGAGGGCTTAACAAGTACCGTAAAAAAAAATACAACAGAGTTGGTGGACAGGTTCCCTGCCTGCAAGAAGTTTACAGTCTATAGGGGGAGACAGACAGGGAAATAAATTATGGAGATGTACCTAATGAGGACCAAAATCCTGGGAGATAATAATAATAATAATAATAATTATGGTATTTGTTAAGTGCTTACTATGTGCCAGGAACTGTACTAAGCGCTGGGGTGGAGACAAGCAAATTGGGTTGGACACGGTCCTTGTCCCACTTGGGGCTCCCAGTCTCGATCCCCATTTTACAGATGAGGTAACTGAGGCACAGAGAAGTGAAGTGACTTGCTTAAGGTCACACAGCAGACAAGTGATGGAGCCGGAATTAGAACCCAGGTCCTCTGACTCCCAGGCCTGGGTTCTTTCCACTAGGCCATGCTGCTTGTTAGTTTTGTTTCTGGCTTCCTGGGCTCCAGCTGCTGGCACCCATGGTGGGGGGGAGGGGGGAGCTCAGAAGACAGGGGAGGCGGGGGTGGTCTCCCCTAGTCCTAGAGACATAAATACAATCTCTCTGTCATCAGCAGAAAAACAGGAAGTTGGGCAGGGATACTGTTTTGGTTCTGCTTTTCAAAGCTTCAACCTGTTCCACCAAAGGCCCAGGATTCACGGATGTAGCCCTCATTGACCTTCTCTCCTTCCCCTCCCCTCCCCCAGGATCTTCCCCCAGCTTCTGCTCCCCTCACCTCAAACTCCTGTCCCCCATCTCCTCCCCAGTCTTGGATCCTTCCCACGGTAGATAAGAACTGGGTTGATAACATCTGGGCCCGTGTCCGAGGGCTGAATCTAAAATAACATGGCATAAAGCCCACCAGAATCTAACATCTCTTGCCCCCAGCTCAGCCTTGACATCCATCCGGTCAACTTGACGAAGAAGGCTAGCTGTTTCCTTTCTTATCAGTCCCTGTGACTTGGCCTCCGGCAGAGGAGACGCTTATCGGTCAGTGGGAAGGGACTGGGAACAACCTTGGAGAGTGAGTAGAAAAAAATAATAATCTAGAATTGTTTAGTTGTGCACATCAAGAGAAGGGCTAACATGCGGCTCTTCTACTCTCTGTTGAAGCCCGGTCTCCACCCCTGCTTGGCCAAACCACCCCTCTTTGGCTGCCAGGAGTAGCCAAAAGTCAACCCCGTGAAGCCTCCTATGTACAGTTTGCTCTACTCAATGGCCCCAGCCCCTCTCCCAGTCCCCATTCCTCCTTCCCGGATCCCAGGCCTCCTTAATCAATAGTCTTTATTGAGCACTTGACCCCACCCCAGCCCCAACTTCAACCTCTTCCCCTAGGCCCAACCTCTCGCCCAGGGATATCTGGCTGCCATCTCTCGCTTCACTGAGAGGGATTCCTAAACCACAGGAATCCCCAATCCGACCTGATGATCTTGGATCTACCCCGGTGCTTAGTATGGTAGTGAGGCAGCGTGCTCTAGTGGGAAGAGCCCAGGCCTAGGAGTCAGAGGAGCTGGGTTCTAATCCCGCTCTGCCACTTGTCTGCTGTGTGACCTTGGGTCACTCACTTCACTTCTCAGCGCCTCATTGTCTTCGTCTGCAAACTGGGGAATGTCATACTCCCTCCTACCTAGACTACCTAGACCAGCGTGGCTCAGTGGAAAGAGCCCGGGCTTGGGAGTCAGAGGTCATGAGTTCGAATCCCGGCTCTGCCACTTGTCAGCTGTGTGACTGTGGGCAACTCACAACTTCTCTGTGCCTCAGTTACCTCATCTGTAAAATGGGATTAACTGTGAGCCTCACATGGGACAACCTGATTACCCTGTATCTACCCCAGTGCTTAGAACAGTGCTCTGCACATAGTAAGCGCTTAACAAATACCAACATTATTATTATTATTATCAGACTGTGAGCCCCATGCGGGACCTGACTATTTTGTATCTACCCCAATGCTTAGTGCAGTGCTCGGCACATAGTAAGCGCTTAACAAATACCATTGGATGATGATGACTCATTTTGGGCAGGGAATATGTCTGTTTCTTGTTGTATTGTACTCTCCCAAGTACTTAGCACAGTGCTCTGCACATAATAAGCGCTCAATAAATATGATTGAATGAATGACGACATCGACACTCTTCTCTGGCACTGAGTTCAACATATCTCTCTTTGCTCCCTCTCCCCAAATCCTCAACCTCCAAGCCAGTCTGTTCATTCCCTAGTCTCTTTCTGGACTTCTGAATTCTTTTCCTCTTCACCTCTCCCTCTCTAGCTTTTCCCCTCTCCCTCTATAAAGGTATTTGTAAAGGGTTTGCTCTGTGCCAAGCACTGTCCTAAGTCCTGGGGTCGATAAAGGATCATCAGGTCGGACACAGTCCCCATCCGTCATGAGGCTCCCAGTCACATTATCTTTGCCTTCTGTCCATCTGGAGGATAGCTTGGGTTCGGAAGCTGGAGCTGGTGGGGGTGAAAGGGGTGGAAAAAAACTCTCCTATGATCATCTCGGCCTGCCCCCTGCCTCCGGGAAGCTCAGCCAACCTGATCGGGAGGGGCCTCGCCTGTTCAAAAGTATCCCCAAGGGAGGTTGTTCCAGAACTCTCCTCATCCTGGGCCTCCTTAGGGTTCAGAAGTTCTTCCCCAAAGTCTGACCTCAATCCCTCCTGCTGCAGGGCGAGCCCATTCTCTCCAAGTCTTAGCTTGGCTGCAAGACAAACTCATTTCTTCTTCTGCTCCTCCATAGAGATGGAGAACAGCCCTTTGGGGACTTGGAAAGTCCCCCCACGCACCCCCAACCCCACTCCACTCGAACATACAAAGAATCCTCTTTTCCACTTGAATTGTCTTCTGTTACTCTGACCCCAACACATGCACACACACACAAACACACACACACACATTGTGTTCTGTTCCACCAGTCTCCAGCTGTTTCCGCTCATCAGTGTCCTTATTTCTTGCCCCCAGGAGGGAGAGGGAAGGGCTGGCTGTTCCCTTCTCCCAGAGGCCCAAAAAAGGAGAGAACCCCTGGCATTTTGGGTTCACTCAGTGAGAAGATACCCTGGGCTCACAGTAAGCACCCAGTGATTGATTGATTGGGTCTTAGAACTCAGCTTGAAGCTCCACTTGGGGCAAGGGGCTCTGAGGAGGAAAGCAGGGGGCAGGTAGGGAAGTATAGTGTTGGCCAGGAACCGGATCCAAGTGACTGTGCAAGGAAGAATCTAGGCAGATGAGATCCTGGCTGTCTCTGAGGAGGGTCAGTGAGTTCCCTGAAACTTGAGGAGAAGTGGAGTTCTGGGAGTTGAGTCAACATCCAGGCCCTCGGGTCCTTTAGTTGCACAATCCTTCTTGGGCCGGGCTCTGAAGTGGAGCCTCTGAGGAGCGTGAAGAGCAAGAACCCAGGCATCTAGACGCAGCCTCTCTCCCCTCCCTTTACAAGGCTAGCATCCCGCTGCCCACCCCAGGTCTGAGATTCAGCCTCCCCTTCAGCTCTCAAATGGGACCAGCCTCCCAATTCTCTCGCCATTTTCACTGGGGTAACTGGATGGATAGATGGATGGATGGGTGGATGGATGGATGGGTGGATGAATGGATGGGAGTTCTTTGACGTAAATGGCATGGCCACAAAATATCAAACCCCTAGCCTTGCTTTCCCACGGCTCTTTCTAGTTCTCTTACTCCTTCCTCTCTCCACCCCACCCCACCCCACCAACAGCCCACTAAACTCCTACTGGCCCTGTAGGGGCCCAGTTACATGGCTAAGAATAGTCATCTCCCCAGGAAGGGAGGTGGGGATCGGTTGTTCACTCTTCAGCTGGTGTGTCCCCTGGCTGGCACCAGCTGATTGCTTTTCTCCCTCTCTTTTTTTGTTTTGTTTTCAGTGCGAGTCCTCCCTCAGCCACGGCCCCAGCTGCCGAAGTCCACGGGTCGGATGCGGCACCGGAGTCCACGAGGATCAAGCTGGGTAGGTTCAGGGGGTCCCTCAGGAGAAACGCCCTTGTCTTGCCTTATGCCATCGAGCCATTTCCGACCCATAGCGACACCACAGACGCATCACTCCCATAAAGCCTCGCTCTCCATCTGCAATTGTTCCGGTAGTGTACCCATAGAGCTTTCATGGTAAAAATACGGAAGTGGTTTACCATTGCCTTCTTCCGTGCAGTAAACTCGACTCTCCGCCCTCAACTCTCTCCCATGCCGCTGCTGCCCAGCGTGGGTGAGTTTTGACTTGTAGGAGATGACCTTCCACTCGCTAGCCAATGCCCAAGCTAGGAAAGGAATGGGTAGGCCTCTGCTTGACTCTCCCTCCTGTTGCCAAAACTGGTAGGGTACTGGAAACTCTCCAGGTGTGATCCTGAGAGGGGAAAAATGCCCTAGAAGAGCACAAAATTGAGGTACGTGGCATCATCCTTTTTCTCCGGATGCCCACCGTGATGCCAGCGACAGACCTCATGGCCTTGTCTGGTATTCAGTCATCCAACTTCTCTGAGCCTCAGTTTCCCCATCTGTAAACTGGGGATTTAATACCTGTTCTCCCTCCTACATAGACTGTGAGTCCCATGTGGGACAGGGAGTCTGTCCGACCTGATTACCCTTTATCTACCTCAACCCTTAATACAGTGCTTGGCACAGTGTAAGTGCTTAACACCACCATTATCATTATTATCATTATCATTATTATTGTCATGTCTACTAATTCTACTCAATCAATCAATGGTATTTATTACACAGAGTTGGTAGATATGATCCTGCTTTCAAATAGCTCACAATCTAGGGAAGAAAACGGACACTAAAATCAGTTACAGATAGGGAAAGCAACCCAATTTAAAGATACGTATATAAGCCCTGTGGAGGGAAGGGTGTGTCTCTAAATGCATAGTGGGTCCAACTCAAAGGCTTAGATATCGCAGAGGAACAGTGTGGCCTAATGGATAGAGCGTGGGCCTGCGAGTAAGAAGGACCTGAGTTCTAATTCCGGCTTCACCCCTCGTCTGCTGTGTGACCGTGACTGGGTTTTAACTTCTCTGTGCCTCCTTTCCCTCATCTGTAGAATGGACTGGGAGCCCCCTGTGGGACATGGACTGTGTCTAACATGACTAGCTTCTCTCTATTCCAGAGTTTATTAGAGCGTTTGGTATATAGGAAGCGCTTAACAAATGCCATTTAAAAACAAACCAACAATTTCAAGAGTTCACTTCAAGTGGCAGTTGGAGGGGAAAGAAGATGGGGAGATGAGAGATTACTCAGGGAAGGCCATTTGAAGGGATGGGATTTTGGAAGAGCTGTGGAGTTGGGGAGACAATCCAAGCACTCAGTACAGCACTCAGCACATATTCAGTAAATACTGTTGATTGATCGAATGACATCCTTCAGTTCCTATCCAATTTTCATCGTCCTTTTTAATTTCTGTTTCATCTTTTCAATACATCAGTGGTATTTAGTGAGCACTTACTGTGTGCAGAGCACTATACTAAACACTTGGGAGAATACAATGTAACAGAGTCGGTATAGGCAGGTTCCCTGTCCACAAGGAGCCTACAGTCCGGAGGGGGAGACAGACATGAAAATAGATTGTGGGTAAGGACACAACTGCTGTGGGGCTGAGGGGTGGAGTGAATAACAAGCGCTTTAAGTGTACAGATTCAAGTGCACAGGGGACATGGAAGGGAGAGGGAGTAGGAGAAACGAGAGCTTAGTAGAGGAAGCCTTCTTGGACGCCATGCGATTTCAATAAGGCTCTGAAGGACTGGATAGGGATGGTCTGTCGTCTATCAAGAGGGAGGGAGTTCCAGGTCAGAAGAAGCATCTGTGGTGAGATAGATGAGACTGAGGTACAGTAAACTGATATTAGAGGAGTGGAGTGTGTGGGCCGGGTTGTGGTAGGAAATCAGAGAGGTAAGGTAGGAGGGAGGGAGCCGACCGAGTGCTTTAAAGCTGATGGTAGAGTTTCTGTTTGACGCTAAGGTGGATGGGCAACCACTGGAGGTTCTGGAGGAGTGGGGAGACATGGACTGAAAGCTTTTTTAAGAAAAACCATCCTGGCAGCAGAGTGAAGTATGGACTGGAGTGAGGAGAGGCAGGAGGCAGGGAGGTCAGCAAGGAGGCTGATGCGGTAGTCAAGTTAGTTATAGGATAAGTGCTTGGATTACCATGCCAGCTGTTTGGATGGAGAGGTAAGAGTGGATTTTAGGGATGTCGTGACGATGGAACCGACAGGATTTGGTGACAGATTGAATCTGTGGGTTGAAGAGAGAGATGAGTTGGAGATGAAGCCAAGGTTATGGACTTCTGGATAGCTCCCTCCCCACACCCCCTTATTCTTCCACTCAGCCTCTTGGGGGCCAGAGACTGTGTATATCTCATCTGTGTACTTCTTTGCCAGTGCATAGTACAGGGTTTGCACACAGTAGACACTTCATGGAATTACTACTACTGTAGAGTGGCCTAGTGGATAGAGCACGGGGCTAGGAGTCAGAAGGACACGGGTTCTAATCCCAGCTCTGTCACTTGTCCCCTATGGGACCCTGGGCAAGTCACTTAACTTCTCTGTGCCTCAGTTACCTCATCTGTAAAATGGGGATTAAGGCTGTGAGCCCAATGTGGGACAGGGACTGTGTCCAACCCAATTACCTTATATCTACCCCAGTGCTTAGTACAGTGCCTGGCACATAGTAAGCACTTAACAAATACAACACTTTATCATTATTATTATTACAACTCCCATCACCCAGGATGCTGAGCTGAGCACTGTCCAGAGCTTTGAGCCTGTCTTGTGCCCAGGGAGATCTCTGGGCTTGAAATCCTGATCCCTGCAGCTTTGGGAGGCTACTCCCTCCGCTCTGAGTCTCTCCCAGCGGCCCCCTCCTTCTACCTCCCCAAGGCCCAGGATCCGGGGGAAGCAAACGGAGAACTCAAAAAGCAGAACAGAACCGAGTTCTGTGGCCGATCCCCGGTTTGAGGCTCTCGCCCCGCTTCCTGTCAATCTGCTGAGCCCAGAGAGACGGGAAGATTGTCGCCAACTCTGGCGCCCACGCATCCCCCTCTCCCTCCCTCCAGATTCAGCATGACCAGTGTAACGGGAGCCGGATGGACGCCACCCCCACCCCCGCGGCCCAGCCCCTTCCAGGGAAGTTTTGTTGTTGTCGGTTCATCCCCCTTCGCCCCCCTCCCCTTGGGATGTGAGGTCCCATGACCAGTAGAGGAGGGTGGGTGGTGTGGGAGTGGGGGACAAGGCAGGATATGCTCAGCAGGGGCTTGATGCTGGAATTAAAAGTGACCAGATTCCCACCCCCTGCAAATTAAGAGACTTGGTCATTTACATATTATGCATCAATTTGCATATTGCTCAGTATGGCTATCTGGACTGTGTACTGGAGTTGTTCCCCCTGCTTCCCTCAAGCAACCCCATCACACGCCAGCCCCTCCTTTCCACTGCCCCTTCCTGGAGAGACCTTGGACTGGGGGCCTAGGGTGGACAGTTGTCCGGGTTTTATTCCTAGGCCAGTGATAGGCGGGGGAGCAATCAATCAATCAATCAGCAGAATTTACTGAGCACTTACTGTGTGCAGAGCACTGGACTAAACCCTTGGGAGAGTACCATACGACAGAATTGGAAGACAAGATCCCTACCCGCAAGGAGCTTACAGCCTAGAAGGGGAGACCGCCATTAAAATAAATTATAGATTGGTGAAGCAGCAGAGTGTAAGGATAATGGACCTAAGGGCTGTGGGTGGGGTGAGTATCAAAGTGTTTACGGGATATTGACCCAAGGTCATAGGGGACACAGAAGGAAGAGTGAAAATAAGAATTTAGGACTTGGTCAGGGAAGGCCTCCTGGAGGAGATGTGATTTGGAGTAAGGCTTTGAAGGTGGGAAGGGTGGTGGTCTTTCGGCTATGACAGGGGAGGGAGTTCCAGGCCAGAGGGAGGATGTGGGCGAGGGGTCAGCGGTGAGACTGATGAGATTGAGATACAGAGAATAGGCTGGCGTTAGAGGAGAGGAGTGTGCAAGCTGAGTTGGAGTAGGAGAGCAGCGATGTAAGGTAGGAGGGAACAAAGTGATTGACTGTTTTAAAGTGTTCCCTCTTTTTTGCCCTCAACCTGCCACCCTCCAACTTCGGGAGGTGGTCCCTCGTCTTGGTGCTGTGGGATAATTCCGCGTTTGCCCTGGCCCCCTGACACCTCCCCCGACCCGTTTTATGATTCTGTACCCTCTGTTCACATCTCCCCATTTTAGCTGGTGTCATTCCAGATTCGAAGAATGCTTCCAGGCTATGCTCATATACAATCTGCGCTCCGTCCCGCCAATCACGTCTACTGTCCGATCCTGAGATGCAGTCACCAGAACCCCATCAGGTGTTTCAGATGTGGCCCAACCAGGGTTTTTTAGAGTGGCAAACTCTGTCTTTGGTTCAACTGTTTCTGATTCCCCCTTCCTGCTGGAGCCCAGCAAAACACCTACCAGTCAGTCAGTCAGTCAGCTGTATTTATTGAACGGTCACTGTGTGCAGAGCACTGTAAAATACTATTGAATGAATACTAAATGCCTGGGGGAGTACAATATAGCAATAAACAGACACAATTTCCTGCCCACAATGAGCTTATAGTCTACTACTCACCACTCGGCAACAACCACAGACTGCAAAACTGTCCAGACTTGGTCGTTTGTCTTTTTTTATTATTATTATGGCATCTGTTATGGCATCTTAGAGAAGCAGCGTGGCTCAGTGGAAAAAGCACGGGCTTTGGAGTCAGAGGTCATGAGTTCGAATCCCGGCTCTGCCACTTGTCAGCTGTGTGACTGTGGGCAAGTCACTTCACTTCTCTGTGCCTCAGTTCCCTCATCTATAAAATGGGGATGAAGACTGTGAGCCTCACGTGGGACAACCTGATTCCCCTGTGTCTACCCTAGCGCTTAGAACAGTGCTCTGCACATAGTAAGCGCTTAACAAATACCAACATTATTAAATACCAACATTATTATCTGTTAAGTGCTTACTATGTGCCAGGCACTGTACTAAGTGCTGGGGTAGATACAAGTTAATCAGGTTGGGCCATCCCAAATGGGGCTTTAAAGTCTTAATCCCCATTTTACAGATGAGGTAACTGAGTCATAGAGAAGTTAAGTGAACTGCTCAAGGTCACCCAGCGGACAAATGGCAAAATTGGGATTACTAAACACAGTAAGTGCTCAATAAATATGATGGAGCCAAATCCATACTTCAAATCCTCTGACCCTCAAGCCCAGACTCTTTCCACTAGACCACACTACTTCCTTGCTCAACTGAAACTGCTACAGTGTGGTATCAACTGCCTTTCTAAAAAAACCACACAACTCTATGGGGACTCTCTATCTTAATTATAATAATAGAGATATTTGTTAAGCACTTACTATGTGCCAACCACTGGGGTAGATACAAGATAATCAGGTCGGACACAGTCCCTGTCCCGCATGGGACTCACAGTCTGAGGAGGAGGGAAAATAGGTAGTGAATCCCCATTTTACAGATTTTACAGGCTGAGGCACAGAGAAGTGACTTGCCCAAGGTCACCCAGCAGTCTAGTGACAGTCAGATTGAGAAGTCAAGTCCTCTGACTTCCAGGCCTGGGTTCTTTACACTTGGTCATACTTCTGTCTTCAAGGAGCCAACCATCTTCCTCATGTCCCAGGAGGGATCTATTGTCCATAGAAGTAGATGTTTTCCCACCCCCTACTCCTCCTCACATAGTAATAATGGTATTTGTTAAGCACTTACTATGTGCTTAAGAGAAGCAACTTGGTTCAGTGGAAAGAGCACGGGTTTAGGAGTCAAGGGTCATGGGTTCTAATCCCGGCTCCGCCACCTGTCAGCTGTGTGACTTTGGGCAAATCATTTTACTTCTCTGTGCCTCAGTTCCCCCATCTGTAAAATGGGGATGAAGACTGTGAGCCTCATGTCGGACAACCTGATTACCCTGTAGCTACCCCAGCGCTTAGAACAGTGCTTGGCACATAGTAAGCACTTAACAAATACCAACATTATTATCATTATTATTATGTGCCAGGCACTGTTCTAAGCACTGAGGTAGATACGAGATAATCGTGTTGGACACAGACTCTTTCCCTCATGGGGCTCACAGTCTTAATCTCCATTTTACAGGTGAGGTAACTGAGGCCCAGAAAAGTTAAGTGACTTGCCCAAGGTCACACAGCAGATATGTGACAGAACCAGGATTAGAACCCACGTCCTCTGACTCCCGGGCCTGTGCTCTATCCACTAGGCCACGATGCTTCCCATGTGGAAGCCCATCAGAACTCCAGGGGATTGGAAAGACTAGAGAAGACCCGGCAACATGGAGGGGAAAACAGTTCTCGAGGTTCCCCCTACTCCACTCCCCCGCAACCAGATGCAACTAGACCAGCTGACCCTGGGTGAGATAAATGGGGGTGGTAGTGCCAGAGGGGGAGGAGGATAATGAGATGTTCATATTATGTCTCTCATATTACTCAGAGGCCTAATGAATCTGGAGAGCCGGGTATCCCCAGTCCAACCAGGCTGAAATTACCCAGAAGGTCAGACTCAGAGATCTCCTTCAACAATCCAGTGGGCAGTTTAATCTTTGACCTCAATCAATTAATCAATCACTGGTACTTACTGAGTGCTAACTGTGTGCAGTGCACTGTCCTAAGGCCTTGGAAGAGGAAGAGGACGTCAGAGTTGGTAGTCACGATCCCTGTCCTACACAAGATCCCACACCACAGTATAGTGGGGGGGAATGGACCTTAAAATAAATCATTCATTCATTCATTCATTCAGTAGTATTTATTGAGCGCTTACTATGTGCAGAGCACTGTACTAAGTGCTTGGAATGTACAAGTCGGCAACAGATAGAGACAGTCCCTGCCCTTTGACGGGCTTACAGTCTAATCGGGGGAGACAGGCAGACAAGAACAATAGCAATAAATAGAGTCAAGGGGAAGAACATCTCATAAAAACAATGGCAACTAAATAGAATCAGGGTGATGTAC
Organism: Ornithorhynchus anatinus; assembly: GCF_004115215.2. Lineage (NCBI taxonomy): Eukaryota > Metazoa > Chordata > Mammalia > Monotremata > Ornithorhynchidae > Ornithorhynchus > Ornithorhynchus anatinus. Next base: position 110,361,142 of record NC_041749.1, on the reverse strand, counting down.
ATCTCATTAAACAAAATAAACAAAATAAATAGGGTGATGAAGATATATACAGTTGAGTGGACGAGTACAGTGCTGGGAAGGGAGAGGGAAATGGGGGAGAAGAGGGTTTAGCTGTGGAGCGGTGAAGGGGGGGAGGGGTAGAGGGAGCAGAGGTAAAAAGGGGAGAGCTCAGTCTGGGAAGGCCTCTTGGAGGAGGTGAGCTTTAAGTAGGGATTTGAAGAGGGGAAGAGAATTAGATTGACGGATGATAATAATAAGAATTCTGGTATCTGTTAAGTGCTTACTATGTGCAAAGCACTGTATTAAGCACTGGGGTAGATACAAGCAAATTGGGTTGGACAGAGTACCTAACCCACTCGGGGCTCACAGTCTCAATCCACATTTTACAGAGGAGGTAACTGAGGCCCAGAGAAGGGAAGCAACTTACCCAAGGTCACCCAGAAGACAAGTGGTGGAGCCGGGATTAGAACCCCTGACCTTCTGACTCCCAGGCCCATGCTCTATCTACTACACCATGCTGCTTCTCCGGAAAGTACAGTCTTCTAGACTGTAAGCCCGGTGTGGGCAGGGATTGTCTCTCTTTATTGCTGAATTGTACTTTCCAAGCGCTTAGTACAGTGCTCTGCACACAGTAAGCGCTCAATAAATAAAATTGAATGAATGAATGAAAGTGGAAGGATATGGAGAGTAGAGCCTCGGGGCTGAGTTGGGGTGAGTTTCAAAGTGCCTAAGGGGTACCGACTCATGTGCATAGGCCACACAGAATAGATGTCCATCCACCTCCACATCAAACAGAAACTCTTTACCATCGGCTTTAAAGCCCTCGATCACTTTGCCCCCTCTTACTTTACCTCACTGACTTTCTACTACAGTCCAGCCCGCGGGGTTCACTCCTCTAACATCAACCTACTCGGTGAAACCTGATCTCATCTACCTCTCGGCCCACCCTCACCCAAGTCCTGCCTCTGGCCGGGAACGCCTTCCCCCTCAGGATACGATAGACCATCACTCTCTCCCCACCTTCAAAATCCTATGAAAATCACATCTCCTCCAAGAGGTCTTCCCCGACTAAGCCCTTTATTCTTTTTATTTTAATGGTATTTGTTAAGCGCTTACTATGTGCCAGACACTGTACTAAGCACTGGGGTAGACACAAGATCATCAGGAGAAGCAGCGTGGCTCAGTGGAAAGAGCACGGGCTTTGGAGTCAGGGCTCATGAGTTCGAATCCCAGCTCTGCCACTTGTCAGCTGTGTGACTGTGGGCAAGTCACTTCACTTCTCTGGGCCTCAGTTCCCTCATCTGTAAAATGGGGATGAAGACTGTGAGCCCCACGTGGGACATCCTGATTCCCCTGTGTCTACCCCAGCGCTTAGAACAGTGCTTGGCACATAGTAAGCGCTTAACAAATACCAACATTATTATTATTATTAGGTTAGACACAGTCCACGTCACGCATGGGGCTCCCATGACCTCCTTCTTGCCAAATCCAATGGCTCCTACTCCATTCTGATCCTCCTTGACCTCTCTGCTGCCTTTGACACTGTCGACCATCCCCTCCTCCTCCATACCTTATCTCACCTTGGCTTCACGGACTCTGTCCTCTCCTGGTTCTCCTTTTACCTCTCTGGCCGATCATTCTCGGTCTCCTACGCTGGAGCCTCCTCCCCCTCCCATCCTTTAACTGTTGGAGTTCCTCAAGGGTCAGTTCTTGGCCCTCTTCTGTTCTCCATTTACACTCACTCCCTCGGTGAACTCATCCGCTCTCACGGCTTTGACTACCATCTCTACGCAGATGACACGCAGATCTACATCTCTGCCCCTGTCCTCTCCCCCTCCCTTCAGGCTCGCATCTCCTCCTGCCTCCGGGACGTCTCCACCTGGATGTCGGCCCGCCACCTAAAACTCAACATGAGCAAGACTGAGCTCCTCATCTTCCCTCCCAAGCCCGGTCCGCTCCCAGACTTCTCCATCACCGTGGATGGCACGACCATCCTTCCCGTCCCGCAGGCCCGCAATCTCGGTGTCATCCTTGACTCGTCCCTCTCGTTCACCCCACACATCCTATCCGTTACCAAGACCTGCCGGTTTCACCTCTACAATATCGCCAAGATCCGCCCTTTCCTCTCCACCCAAACGGCTACCTTACTATTACGGGCTCTCGTTATATCCCGGCTAGACTACAGTGTCAGCCTTCTCTCTGACCTCCCTTCCTCCTCTCTCGCCCCGCTCCGGTCTATTCTTCACTCCGCTGCCCGGCTCATCTTCCTGCAGAAACGATCTGGGCATGTCACTCCCCTTCTTAAACAACTCCAGTGGTTGCCTATCGACCTCCGCTCCAAACAAAAACTCCTCACTCTAGGCTTCAAGGCTCTCCATCACCTTGCCCCTTCCTACCTCTCCTCCCTTCTCTCTTTCTACCGCCCACCCCGCACGCTCCGCTCCTCCGCCGCCCACCTCCTCGCTGTCCCTCGGTCTCGCCTATCCCGCCGTCGACCCCTGGGTCACGTCCTCCCGCGGTCCTGGAACGCCCTCCCTCCTCACCTCCGCCAAACTGATTCTCTTTCCCTCTTCAAAACCTTACTTAAAAATCACCTCCTCCAAGAGGCCTTCCCAGACTGAGCTCCTCTTCCCCCTCTACTCCCTCTGCCATCCCCCCTTTACCTCTCCGCAGCTAAAGCCTCATTTTCCCCTTTTCCCTCTGCTCCTCCACCTCTCCCTTCCCATCCCCACAGCACTGTACCCGTCCGCTCAACTGTATATATTTTCGTTACCCTATTTATTTTGTTAATGAATTGTACATCGCCTTGATTCTATTTAGTTGCCATTGTTTTTACGAGATGTTCTTCCCCTTGACGCTGTTTAGTGCCATTGTTCTTGTCTGTCCGTCTCCCCCGATTAGACTGTAAGCCCGTCAAACGGCAGGGACTGTCTCTATCTGTTGCCGACTTGTTCATCCCAAGCGCTTAGTACAGTGCTCTGCACATAGTAAGCGCTCAATAAATACTATTGAATGAATGAATGAATGAATGAACAGTTTTAATCCCCATTTTACAGATGAGATAACTGAGACACAGAGAACGGAGGACTTTCCCAAGGTCATTCCTTTTCTCTACTTCCTCTCCCTTCTGTGCTGCCTGTGCTCTTTGATCTGTACCCTTTAAGCACTTGGTATTCATCCCGCAGCACTTGGGTACAGATTCATAGTTTATTTTCATATCTGTCTCCCCATCTAGACGGAAAGCTCCTTGGAGTCAGGGAACATGCTTACCAACTCTGTTGCATTGTACTCTCCTAAGCGCTTAGGACAGTGCTCTGCACCCAGTAAGCACTCAATAAATGCCATTGATTGATTGATGGTTTGTCAGGGAAGGCCTCTAGTGGGGGAGATATGCTTTTTGTGGGGCTTTGAAGACGGAGAGAGTGGTGGTTTGTTGGCTATGAAGGGGGAAAGAGTTCCAGGCTAGAGAGAGACAGGCGAGATCAAGGCACAGAGAGCAAATTGGTGTTGGTGGAGTGAAGTGTGTGGGCTGGGTTGCAGTGGGAGATTAGCAAAGTAATGTGGGAGGGAAGAGCCGATGGAGTGTCTTAAAGCTGGTAGTAAAGAGTTTCTGCTTGATGCAGAAATGAATAGGCAAGCACAGGAGGTTCTTGAGGAATGGGGAGATCTGGACTGAATTTTTTTTTTTAGAAAAATGATCTGGGCAGGAGAGCGAAGTATGGACTGGAATAGGGGAGAGACAGGAGGCAGGGAGTTCGGTGAGGAGGCAGATGCAGTTGTCGAAGTGGGATGGAATAAGTGCTTGGACCAGCCTGATAGAAGTTTGGATGGAGATGAAGGGGTGGATTCTAGGGACATTGTGAAGGAAGAGCCAGTAAGATTTGGTGACAGACAAAATATGTAGGTTGAACAAGAGAGATGAGTTGAGGATCATGCCAAGATTATGGACTTGGAAGACAAGGAGGATGGTGGTATTGTCTACAGTGATGGGGAAATTGGCATTAATAATCGGGGTATTTGTTAAGCACTTACTATGTGCTAAGAAATGGACTCAGGGTCGCGATAAGTATAAGACAATCGGATCAGATACAGACTCCTATGGGGTTTACAGTTTAAGTAAGAGGGAGAACAGATATCTTAACCCCCATTTTACAGATGAGGACACCGAGGCCCAGAGCAGGTAAGTGACTAGCCCAATGTCACCCAGCAGGGAAGTGGCGGAGCCAGGATTAGAACCCAGGTCTCCTGATTGGCAGGCCAGGACCCTTTCCACTAAGCCCATTCTTTATCCAGGGAACTTGAACCCAGATGCCTGCTTTTCAGGTCATCACTTGTCATTCCCTTCACAGAATCCCCTGCACCCAGATCTTCCGGCCTCTATTTCCCTCCCAGGGCCCAGGCGAACTGGACCCTCAGACCCCACTTCCCCCTGCCCACCACACACACACACACACACACACATACACACATAAAGATCACTTCTTGCAGAGCCCAGGCTTCCTGCTTCTCTAAGTCCCCTTCTCCTCCTTAGTCCCCTGGCCTCCTCCTCAAGACACTGGGCAGCTAAATTGGAGGTGGGGTGATGGACCAGTAAACCCCAGAGGAGTCTGATTTCCATTTGGGGACTGACCAGGGCAACCCAGGATACAGTGTGACCTAATGGCTCAGTGGCAAGAGCACAGGCTTGGGAGTCAAAGCTCGTGGGTTCTAATCCCCGCTTCGCTGCTTGTCTGCTGTGTGACCTTGGACAAGTCACTTAACTTCTCTGGGCCTTGGTTACAAAATCTGTAAAATGGGAATTAAATGTGTGAGCCTCACGTGGGACAAAGTGATTACCCTATATCTACCCCAGCGCTTAGAACAGTGCTTGGCACATAGTAAGTGCTTAACAAATACCATAATTATTATTAGTGGAAAGAGCACGGGCCTGGAAGTTAGAGGTCGTGGGTTCTAATCCTGGCTCTGCCACATGTCTGCTTGTGACCTCGGGCAAGTCACTTAACTTCTCTGTGCCTCAGCTACCTAATAATGTTGGTATTTGTTAAGCGCCTACTATGTGCCTAGCACTGTTCTAAGCGCTGGGGTAGAAGCAGGGGAATCAGGTTGTCCCATGTGGGGCTCACAGTCTTAATCCTCATTTTACAAATGAGGTAACTGAGGCACCGAGAAGTTAAGTGACTCGTCCAAAATCACACAGCTGACAAGTGGCCGTGACGGGATTCGAACCCATGACCTCTGACTCCAAAGCCCGTGCTCTTTCCACTGAACCACGTACCTCATCTGTGAATGGGGATTAGGATGGGGACCGTGCCCGACCTGATTACCTTGTATCTACCCCGGCGCTCAGAATAATAATAATGTTTCTATTTAAGTGCTTACTATGTGCCAAGCACTGTTCTAAGAGCTGGGGGAGATACAAGGTCATCAGGTTGTCCCACGTAGGGCTCACAGTCTTCATCCCCATTTTCCAGATGAGGTCACTGAGGCCCAGAGAAGTGAAGTGACCTGCCCAAGGTCACACAGCTGACAAGCGGCAGAGCCAGGATTAGAACCCATGACCTCTGACTCCCCAGCCCGGGTTCTTTCCACTGAGCCAAACTGCTTCTCAGTGTTTCTCGGAACAGTGTTTGGCGCAGAGTCAGAGTTTAACAGATACCACAGTTATTATTATGTGAAGAAGGGAGGTGCGGTAGAAGAGGAGAATTAGGCGGAGGAAAAAAAGGCAGAAAGAAGCCTGGAGACCAGGAATTCTGACCATGGTAAGGCTGTAGCTCGGCTTGGTGCTGCCATCTGCTGGGCAGGCCTCCCTAAATAATAATAATAATAATAATAATAATGGTATTTGTTAAGCGCTCACTATGTGCAGAGCACTGTTCTAAGCGCTGGGGTAGATACAAGGTAATCAGGTTGTCCCACGGGGGGCTCACAGCCTTCATCCCCGTTTCACAGATGAGGTCACTGAGGCACAGAGAAGTGAAGTGACTTGCCCACAGTCACACAGCTGACAAGTGGCGGAGGCGGGATTCGAACCCATGACCTCTGACTCCTAAGCCCGGGCTCTTTCCACTGAGCCACGCTGCTTCCCTATTAACTGTATCCCAGCCTCCCTCTGGATCCAAAGTACTGTTCTGAATGCAGTCAGAAAAATCCGTTCCAGTGCCCCGGGACCAGACTCCAGAATCCAAAAAAAATCCAGAACCAGAGGGGAATTTCCATATTCTTCCCCTCCCGCCGAAGGGCTCGGTTCTGATTCCTCCAGTTCGGTCACGTCGTTAGAGAAGTCAGCTTCTCAGATAAGGCAGTTGGAAAGGAAGGCAGGTAGTTTCTCTTCCGGCCACGAACCTCAGGGTCCCCGCTCGACTCCCGGGAGCGTGGGGCGCAGTCCAAAGGAAGAGCAGGAGGTCCAAGTTCAGGACGGAGCAGGATCTGCCCGCCTCACATCCCGGCATGTCACTCCCTACCCCACTTCTCAAAAGTCTCCAGTGGCTTGCCGTTTCTTCTCACGCAACAACAGAAACTCCTCACCCTCCACTTCCCTGCTCTTCATAAACTGGTTTCCTCTCACTTATCTACTTTCTTCTCTCACAACATCCAGCTCGTGCCCTCTGCTCCTCCCCCTCTGCTCAGCTGTCCTGCCTCGGACCCAGCGTTCTCTCCTTTCTCCGTGCGCAGAATCCTCCTCGGACCTTCGGAATCACATCCCCTGCTTTTTTTAATGGTATTTGTTAAGCACTCACTCTGTGCCGGGTACTGTACTAAGTGCTGGCATAGATACAAACTGATCAGGTTGGACGCAGTCTCTGTCCCACATGGGGCTCACTCATTTAATCTCCGTTTTCAGATGAGATAACTGAGGCCCAGAAAAGTTAAGTGACTCGCCCCAGGTCACACAGCAGAAAAGTGGCGGGATTAGAACGCAGGTCCTTCTGACTCCCAGGCCCCTGCTCTCTCCACTAGGCCATGCTGCTTCTTCCTTCCCTCAAATGCCCTGAAAAAGTCACCTCCTTAAAAGCTCTCGTTCACCATCCCAGTCATGACCTCCCTACAGCCACCTGGGCATTCTTAGGCATTTATGGGTGTATTGAATGCATAGTGGTTGACCACCATAGTGGTTGACCGCCATAGTGGTTGACCGCCATTGTTTATTATCTATATCTCCTTTCGTGTTCTTTTAAGGGTTATTTCCCCAATTTATGTGGGTTTGTCTTCCCCCTTAGAAGGTAAACTCCTCAAGGGCAGGGATGGGATTTCTGTTTCTGAATGTCCCTCAAGCCCCTAGGCTGGCTGCAGGTCTCAGTCAATGATGAAGTGATGAAGGAAGCCCACAGCTGCAGGGCTTTCAGTCCTGTTAGGTTCCTCCTCAGATTCATACTGGGAGGTGAGGGGCGCTGGAGGGAGGGCAAGATGGGGTTCTCCAGGGGCAAATGGGTCTTGTGGCTGAGGGAAAGAGGAGAGAATCCTTAGGCAAGCAGGAGGAAGAATTCTAACAGTAAGAAGAATGATATTCATTAAGCCCTTAATGATGGTGCTAAGCACCGACCACGTGGCAAGCAGTGTTCTAAGCGCTAAGGTAGATACAAGTTAGGTCAGATCCAGTCTCTTGTCCCACATGGGGCTCACAGTGTAAGTAGGAAGGAGAACGGGTATTGAATTTCCATTTCGCAGATGAGGAAACTGAGGCACAGAGATGTTAAGTGACTTGCCCAAGGTGATGCACCAGACAAGTGGCAGAGATGGGATGAGGACCCAGGTCCTCCGACTACCAGGGCCAGGCTCTTTCCACTAGGCCACGCTTCTAACCTGTCACGTGTCATGCCTTGTACCCAATGTTGAGGGAGCTACGACATCATCAGATCAGACACAGTCCCTACCCAACACGGGGGCTCACGGTCTAAGAGATAGGAAGAGCAGATATCATATTTTACAGATGAGGAAGCTGAGGCGGAGAGGGGTTAAGTGATTGTTCCAAGGTCACATAGGCCAGTAGCAAGGCTGGGATTAGAACTCGACTCTCCTGACTTCCAGTCCCCAGCTCTTTCCCCTAAGGTCCCGTCAGGTTTGTCAGACATCGGGGAGAGGCCCTGGAGGACAGGGACAAGGTCTTTCACTTCTTTGGTACTTTCCGACAGCAGAGGCACAGGAAATAGGAGGAGATTGACGATTCTATGGAAATTTGGCAACTTGGGGATGGGAAAACAAATTTATCGCTTCTTCAGCAACTCATTTTAGGTGGATTTGGGTATCCTTGGCCCTATCCCTGCGAGAAAGGACTCCTCCACTCCAATCAATCGTATTTATTGAGAGCTTATTATGTGCAGAGCACTGTACTAAAGTGCTTGAGAGCGTACAACAGAATTAGCAGTCACGTTCCTTGCCCATAATGAGCTTACAGTCTAACTGAAACCTAGGAAAGGGGTGGATGTCAACCCAGCAGTTGCCCCAACCAGGTGGAGAAAACCCAGGCGCCCTGCAGCCCAGTCTCTTGCCTCTGACTCCCAGCATAGCGCTCTCCTCCTTGTTCTGGTTCCTTCTGTCAGGCTTCCTGCCCCGAGGGATCTTCCCCACCTGCCCTGGAGCCCAGGTCTTAAAGGACCTGGGTTTAGAAGCAGAGAGACCCCCTTTCCTCATCTTGTCCCTCTGGGGGCCCTTCAGCAGCTCTGCTGCCTCTTCTCACAGATCCAGTTGTCCAGCTCTGAGCTGCAGGGCGCATCATTCCAGTGGCCGTGGGACAGCATCATGACGCAGTCCTCCCTCCCGTAGGAGTCATTGGGTTCACCTCTGTTCCAGTAGCTGCAGGGAGAAGGAGAAACCCACCAACATATCAGCAGAGAGTTCTAGAAACGGTGGAGAGTTCCACATTCTGATCCAATAATCCTGTGAACTTCTTGGGGGCAGGGAACACGTCTGCCTATGCTGATGTAGTGGACTCTCCCAAGCCCTTAGTTCAGGGTTCTGCACACAGTAATAATAATAATAATAATGAGGTTGGTATTTGTTAAGCACTTACTATGTACCAAGCACTGTTCTAAGCGCTGGGGGGGGGCGATACAAGGTGATCAGTTGTCCCATGTGGGGCTTACAGTCTTAATCCCCATTTTACAGATGAGGTAACTGAGACACAGAGAAGTTAAGTGACTTGCCCAAAGTAACACGGCTGACAAGTAGCAGAGCCGGGTTTAGAACCCACGTTCTCTGACTCCCAAGCCCGGGCTCTTTTCACTAAGCCGTGCAGTACCGTTGATTGACTGATTGATTGATCTGGGTTCTGAACTCAGCAAACCCACTGGCAGGGATGTTAATGATAATAACAACAGTAATAATAATAATAGTAATTACAATTGTGGATTTTGTGAAGTGCATACTAGGCACCCAGCATTGTACTAAACACTGAGGTAGGTACACGACATTCCCTCTAGACTGTAAACCCCTGGAGGACAGAGATTGTGTCTATCCACTCAATAGGATTGGATTTTCCCAAGCACTTAGCCCAGTGCTCTGCGTTCAGAAAGCATTCTGCCGATAGCGTCGATGGATTGATTCCAGACTAAACAATCAATCAATGGTGTTTATTGAGTGCTTACTCTGTACAGAGCACCACGCTAAGCACTTGGGAGAGGACAATGCAATAGAGTTGGGAGACAATAACATTCCATTGGGTGATCCTAGTGACAGCCCAGATTCAGGATCATGCCAATAAATTATGCTTTGGACTCAGGAAAAAACCATCACCAGCTTCAAGAACACAGACAACTGTCTAGGCGCAGAGAGCCTTGAGATGGTCTAGGGTCAGAAATATTATTACGGTATTTATTATTATGGTATTTGTTAAGTGCTTACTATACGTCGAGCACTGTTCTAAGTGCTGGGGAAGATACAAGTGAGTCGAGCTGGACACAGACCCCGTCCCACATGGGGCTCACGGTCTAGAGAAACGGCATGAGCTGGCGGAAAGAGCTCGGGCCTGGGAGTCAGAGGATCTGGATTCTCATCCTGGCCCTGCCACTTATCTGTGGTGTCATCTTGGGCAAGTCACTTCACTTCTCTGGGCCTCAGTCCCCTCACCTGCAAAACGGGGATTCAATACCTGTTTTACTTAGACTCTGAGCCCCCTGTGGGACCTGATTAGTTTGTATCTACCCCAGCACTTAATACAGTGCTTGCCATATAGTAAGCGCTTAACAAATGCCACAATTCTTCTTCTTAAGTAGGAGGGAGATCAGGTATTAAATCTTCATTTTACAGTTGAGCAAACTGAGGTACTGAGAAGTGAAGTGGCTTGCCCAAGGTCGTACAGAGAGCAATTGGCAGAGCCAAGATGAGAACCCAGTTCCTCTGACTCCCAGGCCTGGGCTCTTTCCACTAGTCCATGTTGCCAGTGATGTTTTTGTACTTAAGATTCTCCAGCCTACCTTCTCCCTAAGCCTCTTTCTAGCCCAGCAGATAGGATGCTCTCCCGATAATGGCCTAGTAGAAAGAACATGGACTTGGGAGTCAGAGGTCATGGGTTCTAATCCCAGCTCCACTAATTGTCAGCTGTGTGACTTTGGGCAAGTCACTTCACTTCTCTGTGCCTCAGTTCCCTCATCCGTAAAGTGGGGATTAAGACTGTGAGCCCCATGTGGGACAACCTGATTACTTTGTATCTACACCAGCGGTTAGAGCAGTGCTTGGCACATAGTAAGTGCTTAACAAACACCACCACCATCATCATTATTATTATTATTTAAGGGGAAGTCACACACCTAGGTCCGGGGGAGAGAACCTTACACAAAAGTGATATCCGAGCCGTCAATCCACTTGTGCTTCCCTTCGACTTCTGTGTCCGAGAGCCCGATCCAGTAGCCAAAGTTGTTCGTGTTCTGGGTCAGGAAGTTCTTGATGGGAGGAAGATAATCTCTGGGAAATCCACCCCTCGGCACTCTCCCTCCCACATTTCAGCATCTTCAGGTTTCTTTGGAAACCCTTGGATATGGACTTAGCCAGAATTTTCCTCCTCCTGGTTGAGGAAGACATTCCGTTTTGCTCTCTCCTCATCCAACCAAGAGTCTCACCTGCTCCTGCTGATCGTTGATGATGACCAGGTGAGAGCCCTCACTGAGGCACTTGCTTTTGGCTGAGTGCCAGGAGGATTTGGTTGGTGAGAAGAAGTAGCAGGAGCCTTCAAAAGTCTTCCAGTCAATGGGGCAGGGCTGGCAGGAGGAGGCTGGGGAGAAAGGAAGGTTAAGATCTTGAGAGGGGGTGGGGAAATCTCTCCAGCAGTTGGGGGAGGATACTATAGCTACCTTCCACCCTCACCCCATCTCAGGGACATGTGTACTGGGAGCAGAGAGGTGCCACACGGCTGACAGAAGCACCTGGAAGAGACCACCTCTGGCTGGCTGTCCCATCTCTCCTCCCCCCTTCCCCTGGGATCTCGATCACATCTGTCTCGCCGCCGACCCCTTGCCCATATCCTCCCTCTGTCCTGGAAGTCCTTCCCCCTTTCTATCTGACAGACCACTGCTCTCCCCACCTTCAGAGCCCTCCTACAATCACATCTCCAAGAGGTCTTCCCTGGCTAGCCCCTCATTTTCCCCATCCTATCCGCCTTTCCTTCTGTGTCGCCTATGCACTTAGGTGCCCTTTGAGTACTTTGATGCTCACCTCAGCCCCACAGCATTTATATCCTTACACTCTGCCACTTCCCCGAGCTGGAATTTATTTACTATCTAGACCGTAAGATACTTGAGGGCAGGGATCTTGACTACCACCTCTATCATATTGTCCTCTCCCAAGCACTTAGTCCAGTGCTCTGCACTCAGTAAGTACTCAACAAATATCATTGATTGATCGATTGAGGTGGAGGTGACTTGCCCCATCATCTCGGCTTCCCCCGGAAACAGAAACTCTACATCCACAACCCACACCAGAGACTCACTGTGGCCACGCTGGAGGGCACTCACGGCCCGGAACATCTCGCTGCGGAGGTCCTCTTGGGCCTTCCCAGCCTGAGCCAGCTCCTGGGTCACTGGGAGAGAATGGGGTGCTGGGATCTGTGGTCGGGGGCCAGGCTGGACGGGATGGGGGACGTGGGGAAAGGGACGGCTGACAGGGTGGGTGGAGTCTGAGGGAGACAGGACAAGGACCGGGCCCTGACAGCCTGCCCATCTCATGCCTTGGTTTCCACCCCGCCTCAGTGACCCAATGAGTCCCAGCCACCTGCACAATGTAGGAACCTGGGGGTAGTTGTCTTGAAGACCCCTCCTCTTCCCATCCTCCTCCCAGGTCCTCTGATCCACCCCCTGGTTCTGACCTTGGGCACTCAGCTGAGAGTGTTTGCCCTCAAGGAGCAGCAGCTGGATGCGGACATCCGACAGTTCTGTGTCCCGGCCCCTTAGGGCTCCCTGCATGATGCTCAGCTGGGTCCATGCCCTAGAGCCTGGGAAAGTTGTCTGGGTTCAGAGGTGGACTGGGGACCTCAGAGGGAGAAGGGTTCCAGAGCTGGGAAGGAGGATGGGTGGGGCTGGGAGATCTAGGGACGCCACTTCAGGGACACCCACAACTCCAGAGTCGCGGGGAGAGCCGAGGAAGAGCCATGCCAACTCTGTTGTCCTCCTCCATGCAATCAATCAATTGTATTTACTGAGTGCTTACTGTATGCAGAGCACCATACTAAGCTCTTGGGAGAGTACAAAATAACAGAGTTAGTAGGCACGTTCCCTGCCCACAACAAGCTTCCAGCCTAGAGGGGGACTTGGCTCAGTGCTCTGTGCACTGTGAACACTCAATAAATACCATCGTTTGATTGCTCAGTCTATCGGTTGAATGCCTGGATCTCTCATCTGTGGGCAGGGATTGTAGGTGCAGGAATGGGGAACTGAGCCTAGGGCAGCATCCCTTGCCCCAGTCTCCCCAGTCACCCCTTTTCCAATTACCATTGCTCTTCACAGCCTCCACAGCTACTACCAGCTCTTCCACGTCCCTCCTCACCATCGAAGCTGTAAGACAGAGCCCCCAGTCCAGATTCTCACTTGTTTGGGTCCCCTTCATGCTTTTCAGCCCCTGGGATTCTCATCCATTCTCCCTGGGTGAAGGGAATAGGCCTAAGATGTCCTTCCCCAAAAGCTTAGTCCAGTTCTCCGCACGCAGGAAGCGTTCAATAAATACCCCTGATTCATTGATTGACCGATTGGGAGGTTCTGGCAGGAGGGAGTGGGGAACAGGGAGAAAAGATGAGGGAGACACTCACCATTCATGCTCAGCCCGTTCTGTACCTCCTGCAGCTGCTTCAGCCTCGTGGACATCTCGGAGGCTGCAGTGGAGAAGGGTAAGAGCCAACTCACCGTCTTGAGCCAACTCACCATCTGACCCAGCTCAGGACAGTGGGAGTAAGGGGGTGAGGACAGAAGGGGAGTCAGAGGCATTCTGCCATTTGTGTGGCATTTACTATGTGCCCAACACTGAGCAGTGGGATGGACTCAATCTGATCGGACACAGCCCCTGTCCCACCTTGGGGCTCATGGTCTATGGGGAAGGTAGGATAGGTATTTTATTTAGATTTTACAGATGAGGAAACTAAGGCTCAGAAACGTGAAGTGATTTGCCCAAGGTCCCCCGGCAGGCAAGTGGCAGAGCCGGGATGAGAACCTGGGTCTCCTGATTCCCAGCCCCTGCCCAGTCCGCTCAGTCCCTGCCCAGTCTGCCTGACCTCTTCCCAGTCCACCCCACTCCTTCCCAGTCCTCCCAGCCCCTGCCCAGTCTACCTAGTCCCTCCCCAGTCCTCCCAGCGCCTGCCCAGTCTGCCCAGCCCCTCTCCACTTCCTTGCTGGTCTCCTCCTCTAATCAACCAGCACATATCCTATGGCCTCCCTGCGACCCCACCTCCCCCTTTCCCAGCTAACTCCTCTCCGGACCTCCCTCAGATCAGAGGGTCCGGAGCCGGGGGGCCACCGTCTCTTTCCCACTTACCCTTGGCTAGCATGACGCCGAGGAGGCTTCCCCACAGGACCAAGGTCCCGGCCAGAACCAGGTAGAGGGGCAGTGTGGCCCAGCCCCTCGGGAGCTGCAGGCTGGACCCTTTGGAGAAGAAGCAAACAGTGGTTCAAGTGACATTATTATTATTAATAATAATAGTAATTATAATAATAATGGTATTAGTTAAGCAGTTACTATGTGCCAGGCACTGTACTAAACACTGGGGTGGACACGGTCCCTGTCCCACATGGAGCTCACAGTCTCAATCCTCATTTTATAGATGAAGTAACTGAGGCCCAGAGGTCACAGAGCAGACGAGGTCACGCAGCAGACAAGTGGCGAAGCCGGGATTAGAACCCATGACCTTCGGACTCCCAGGCCCATACTCTATCCGCTACGCCATGCTGCTTCCCCGACTAGATGCTGGCAGGGGAGACCGGGCAGAGGGAGTCCAGGCAGGAGGGTCGCAGGCAAGGGGAGGTTGGGCAGGAGGATCTCGTGCAGTGGGAGTCCGGGCACGGGAAGCCGGGCAGAAGAAGCCCGGGAAGGGCAGTCAGAATTCGCTGGTGGCGTCAGGGAATCCTGCCAGCCCTGGGGGTGGTACTTTGTATGGGCAGGTTCCCCCTGCTCACTTCTACCCTCCTCACCCCTCTCTCCCCTGCAACCTTTCCTCCCAACCTCTCTCCCTTGCCCTGACCCAGGAGGGGGACCCACACCCAGTCCCCCAGGCAGGGAGGACTGACTCAGAGAGAAGCGAGCTGAAGCTGACAATGGAACCTAGGTGTCCCGGCTCCCCCGCTGCCCGTGCTTCCTCCTAGACCCCTTGTTCTGGATGGCCGGTGTCCCCCCGCGACTCCCAGCTCACCAGCCCTGCGGGGTTGGATCTCAGCCAAGGAGAGCCGGACTGAGTTATCCCAGTGGAGGTAGCCATCCTGCTGTTGCATGGTGGGAGGCGGTAAGCTGCTCCGGGAGACTCCAGATTTATAGAGAAGATGTATGGGTTTGGGGAGGAAATGCCCCCGCCCCAGATCTGATCTTCCCATCCCCCAGCCCCTCCATCTGCACTCCCGTCTCTGGCGCCAGCGTGGCTCTTTTTCCTGACTTCGCACAACACCCTTGGCCCCAGCGGAACTCTTATCCGCCCCATCAGGAACTGCTCCTAGGGGACAGACAAGGAGTCTGGGAGCACTATGCCTGTGACCTCAGCCTGGATTCCTCTGCTCCGGGCTGTGTTTCAGTTTCCCTTCGGGCACAGGTGCCACACCCTGTAGGTGTGAGGAAGAAGAATTCACCCCCACTCCTCCCACAGCTGTGAGCATTGCTTTCTCTCTCTGTTGGTTTCCCTCATCCCCAGAGGGTCAGGATCTAGGCATCCCAACTGTCTCCCTGCACCTGCAGATTCCTGCTCATGGGACTCACAGTTTCCAAGATTCCTTCCTTTCCTCCCCATCCTCTGGGGGTTCTTGAGGAGAGGGGCCATCCTCGCTCACAGTGGGTCAGCCCACATGGCTTTGGCCAGCGGGTTCCTCCCCAGACTTGGTTGCACTGGGGGAGCAAGAAGAGGTCAACCCGGGCCCCAGGATCTCTGAGGCAGAGGTGTAGTTGCTGGGCATCCTGGGGGATATGAATGAGATGTCAATCAATTGATTAATCAATGGCACTTATTGAGTGCTGACTGTGTGCAGAGCACTGTACTAAGCACTTTTCTCTCCACCCAAACGGCTACCTTACTGCTACAGGCTCTAGTAATATCCCGGCTAGATTACTGTGTCAGCCTTCTCTCCGATCTCCCTTGCTCCTCTCTCTCCCCGCTCCAGTCTATTCTTCACTCCGCTGCCCGGCTCATCTTCCAGAAACGCTCTGGGCATGTCACTCCCCTTCTTAAAAACCTCCAGTGGTTGCCCATCAACCTCCGCACAAAACAAAAACTTCTCACTCTAGGCTTCAAGGCTCTCCATCCCCTTGCCCCTTCCTACCTCTCCTCCCTTCTCTCTTTCTACTGCCCAACCCGCACGCTCCGCTCCTCTGCCGCCCACCTCCTCACCGTCCCCTGTTCTCGCCTCTCCCGCCGTCGTCCCCTGGGCCACGTCCTCCCGTGGTCCCGGAACGCCCTCCCTCCTCACCTCCGCCAAACTGATTCTCTTCCCCTCTTCAAAACCCTACCTAAAGCTCACCTCCTCCAGGAGGTCTTCCCAGACTGAGCTCCCCTTTTCCCTCTGCTCCCTCTGCCCCCCCACCTCTCCGCAGCTAAACCCCCTTCCCCCCCCTTTCCCTCTGCTCCTCCCCCTCTCCGGTCCCATCCCCTCAGCCCTGTACTCGTCCGCTCAACTGTATATATCTTCATTACCCTATTTATTTTGTTAATGAGATGTACATCACCCTGATTCTATTTATTTGCTACTGTTTTAATGAAATGTTCTTCCCCTCGATTCTATTTATTGCCATTGTTCTTGTCTGTCCGTCTCCCCTGATTAGACTGTAAGCCCGTCAAAGGGCAGGGACTGTCTCTATCTGTTGCCGACTTGTACATTCCAAGCGCTTAGTACAGTGCTCTGCACATAGTAAGCGCTCAATAAATACTATTGAATGAATGAATAAGCACTTGGGAGAGTCCCATAGCGTTGGTAGACACGATCCCTGCCCTTAAGGAGCTTACAGCCTAGTGGGGATGTGTTTGGAAATAGTGAACGAGCCCTGGCTTGCACACTATTCTGGGCCCAGCTTTGGGTCTAAGTGCTAGGGGATGGGTAGGGTGGAGAGTTTAGGGGCCCTAGAGGGCAGCTAGTCTCTCTTCTCAGAGTGGCCTAGTGGAAAGAACACAGGCCTGGGAGTCAGAGGACCTGAGTTCTAACCCTAGCTCTGCCACTCATCTGCTATGTCACCTTCTCGGTGCCTCAGTTCCCTCGTCTGTAAAATGGGGATTAAGACTGTGAACCCTATGTGGGACAGGGACTATGTCCAACCCAATTTGCTTGTATCCTCCCCAACGCTTAGTAAAGTGCTTTGCATACAGTAAGTGCTCGATAAATACGATTGAATGAATGAATGAAGTGTCATAATTGTAATTATTATTATCCTCCTCCCCCAGGTCCAGAAGTTGCAGAGAGATGACGAGAACTCATACCCACAATGGAGAGTGTCCTGCCTCATCAAATATGGGTGCAGGCCCCACCTCTTGGGGTTCCAGAATCCAACCTGAGATGGCCAAGCAACTCAAATCACGGAGCCCTTGCTGACAGTGGGCACCAGAATAGAAACTCTTCTTCCTCCTGTCATGAGTTCTCCCTTCCTACCAGTGCAATGGAGAAGCCCTTGGACTGCAATTCGGATGGCTTTGCAAGGCTTCTGGAGTGGGTCTGGGGTCTCATTTTGTTTTATGGTTGTTGCAGGTCGAACACAGTCCCTGTCCCACATGGGGCTCTCAGTCTAAGTCGGAGGGAGAATAGGCATTGAATTCCCATTTTACAGATGAGGAAACTGAGGCCCAGACAAGTTAAGTGACTCCCCCGAGGTCATGCAGTGGACAAGTGGTGGAGCCGAGCTTAGAGCCCAGGTCCTCTGATTCCCAGGCCCAGACTCTTTCCTTTAGGCCATGTAGCTTCTTTAACTCCCCCAGTGTTTGGCAAAGGGCTTTGCCTACACCAGGGCCACTACATTTGACTGACAGATGCAGCTGGATAGAGAGTCTGCAGGGGTTGGGGGATAGGGGTCCTGAAGACAAATTTCCCACGAAGCAGCTGCAGTTGCCAGCCGGGGTGGGAACCTCTGAGCATGCTGAGTGCGGGTTCTGGGGAAAGAGGGGTGAAAAGGTGCCACTGGGAACCAGACAGTTGGTTGGGAAGAGTGGAGAGCAGGGGTGCAGTTCCCAGAAATGAAACTCAGGCACAAGGGCTTCAGGAAAACCAATTTATTGCCTCGCTACCCTGCCCTCCTCCCTGAGCTTCTGGGATATAACTCAGGACAATATTTCCCTCCCCAGCAAAGAGGGGCTGGAGTTAGTTGGGGAGATAATCAATAGATCAATCGACCCGTCAGTGTTACTGATAAGGATCCAAGATGTGGGGTTCCAGGTCACCCGAAGCCCAGACCGGAACCGATCAGAGGAGGCAGAGGGGCTCCCTGAGATCTTTTGGGCATAGAGATTCAAGGTCGAGGCTTCTACAGGGGCCCAGCTCAGCAGCTCTGCCTCTTCTCACAGACCCATTTCTCCAAATCTGTGTGGCAGGGGGTATCATTCCATCGGCCATTAGACAGCATCACGACACAGTCCTCCTGATCTCCAGCGTCATTGGGCTCCCCCGGACTCCAGTAACTTCGGAGAGATGGAGAGACCTCGTTAACCCCACCGCTCCAAACACTGAGGTTCCCGACTCAACCACCTGACAGCCCAGGAGGTTCGGGGACTCGGGGAAACGTGTCTTCCACCAAGGTTCCAGGGCCCGGTGGGTTTGCGACTCAGGACAAGTCTAGGCTCAGCATCGCCTGGCCTGGGAGGCGGGGGGTGGTCCGTCGTGCTGCTGAGTGAGGGTCTAGCCTCACCTCCATCCTGATCGCTGTGGTTCTGGACTCAGAACAGTTCCGTCCAACTGGGCTCTGGAGTCGGAACCATCCTCTGCACTGATCTTAGAGGACTTTATACGCGGGACTCACGTGAAGGTGAGATCTGTCTCATCAATCCATCTGTGGTGCTTAACCTTTCCCGAACCATCCCGTACAGAGGAGAGTCCAATCCAGTACGTTCTGTCATCTGAATTCGAGATCAAGAAGTTCTTGGGGGCCGGGGCGTGGGGAGGAGAGAGGGGAGAGGAGAAGGTGAGGTTTGATAATAATAATAATGTTGGTATTTGTTAAGCGCTTACTATGTGCCGAGCACTGTTCTAAGCGCTGGGGTAGACATAGGGGAATCAGGTTGTCCCACATGGGGCTCACAGTCTTCATCCCCATTTTACAGATGAGGGAACTGAGGCACAGAGAAGTTAAGTGACTTGCCCACAGTCACACAGCCGACAAGTGGCAGAGCTGGGATTCGAACTCATGAGCCCTGACTCCAAAGCCCATGCTCTTTCCACTGAGCCACGCTGCTTCTCAATCGGTAATATTTACTGGGCGCTTACTTATGCAGTGCTCTGCATACAGTAAGGGCTTAATAAATACTATTTCCACTACTCCCACGGCTACTAACCTAGACACCCCCTTTTGCATTTCTGGGCTGTCCTAGGCCACGCCAGCTCTCCAAGAGATTCCAAACTTCAGCCAGAGATCTCAAAAAACTGACATCTTGACTCCACTTCTGGCCCCCTCCCAACCTCAAGGGGCAAGGAGGGACTGACTACCTCTGGCGTCCCCGAAAGCTGAGGAGGTCCCTCCCGCCCCCGTGGATCTAGCTCCCTTGATTGAAAGGAGGTGGGGAGGAGCACCGGACACGATCAGAGACTGTACGTTCTAGACTGTAAGCTCACTGTGGGCAGGGAACGTGTCTACCAACTCTGCGGTATCGTCCTCTCCCAAGCGCTTAGTCCTGAGTTCTGTACACTGTAAGCGCTCAATAAATACCATCGATTGATCGATCAGAGGGCCCCAGGCCACTTCCTCCTCGTTTCATCAGGCATTTATCTCACCTGCTCCTCCCGCGAATTGATGATGACCAGATGAGCCTCCTTCTCAGCGCATTTCTTCACGGCATCATGCCAGAGAGCTGTGGTCCGAGACATATAGTAGCAGGAGCCCTCGAAGGCCTTCCAGGAGGGAGAACAGGGAGTGCAGGAAGCTGGGGTGAGAGCAGGGAAGTTCAGACTCCCCAAGGGGATCTGGGGGGGAAGACCCATTTAAAATGGGACAGGGACTGATTAACTTGTATTAACCCCACCGCTTAGAACAGTGCTTGGCACATAGTAAGCACTTAGATACTGTGATGATAATCATAATGGCTAATCGGCATCAATCAGTCGTATTTCCTGAGCGTTTACTGTGTGCAGAGCAGTGTACTAAGTGCTTGGGAGAGTACAGTATAACAACATAACAGACATATTCCCTGCTCACAATGAGCTTACAGTCTAGAGGAGTTTACAGTCCACAGGGCTTAATCCATAAATCAATCAGCAGAACTTAATCTCTATGATAAGGTGGCCCTTCTGCTTATGTCTATTTATTTGTTTTTGCTTGCTTGTTTTTTAATGGTACTTTCAAAGTGCTTACTATGTGCTAGGCACAGTTCTAAGCATTGGGGTAGAAACAGGATAATCAAGTTGGACACGGTCCCTATCCCACGTGGGTCTCCTAGTCCAAGGGGGAGGGAGACCAGGCATCCTATCCCCATTTTACAGATGAGCGAATTGAGCCCCAGAGATGTTAAGTGACTAGGCCAAGATCGCACAGCAGACAAGTGGCTGAGTCAGAATTAGAACCCAGGTCCTCCGACTCCCAGGTCCATACTCTTTCCACTGGGCCACACTGCTTCCCAAGATTGATGCCGAGATGTGCACACTAGCCCTTGGATAGCTGCTTAGTTTACTCTGGGATCATTTCCCCCGTTGGAAATTGGCAGATGCCACCGGATCCTCTCCCAGTTGGACCAGGGCCTTCTGTGGCCTCTGCACCCTCTCTGGAAAACCTATTGTGGATGCAGTACCCAGAGGAAGGAAATGGCCAACTGACAACCGAAAAGTAAATTGCCTTTTTAACCTAAGGAAGGGTAGAGTCGCGGGCCCAGTTTCGACAAATCAGTAAGCAGAAGGACAGACTAATACGCTAGGCAAAGAAACTTGCTTAAATATACCCATTCTGTCCAAACAGCAATCCCACTGAGCTTATTATTCTAGCCGGAAGGGGTGCAGCCGTTTATTATCGGGGAAGGGATTGCTGCGTCCTGGGTTTTCAGGGGTCCCACTCTAAACTCTGCTAGGTCAGTGCCCACCCCATCCACAAGGGACCATCCTGGAGGAAGTTGGAAAGGGGAGAGGAGAGAGCCGAAAGGACGGGCAGGAGGACTTCTAGAGTCCGTTCTGGAGTCCCTTCTCCCTCCATCCCCCCCAGTCTCCCAGGGGAAGCCGCCCTCCCAGCTCACTGTTTCCAATCTTGGAAGCCGCCAGTGCCCGGAACATCTCGCTGCGGATATCCTCTCTGTCCTTCCCAGCCTGGGCCAATTTCATTGTCACTGGGAGAGCACAGGGAACTGGGATCAGGGCTCGAGGCGGGGAGGATGGGGACCGAGTTGGGGGAGGGGTCAGGGAGAGGACGGTGGGGCCGAGGACCAAGAGACCTGGCTTCTCAAAACAGATTGTGGATTCCGAGACGGGGGAGTAGGGATTGGGGCGGGGAGAGCCCGGGGATGTCGGATGGCCGGGTGCTGGGTGGGGAGTGGGGATCTCTTTACTCTGAGATTTCAGGTCCGAGAGCTGATCCTCCAGGGTCTGGAGTTTGTTCTTGGCCAATGAGTCTGTGGAGGAGAAGGGGAAGTCAGTGGGGCAAGGGCAGTTGATGCCTCCTTCCAAATCCTGATGCCAATCAATCCACCAATAATATAATAATAATAATAATAATTATGGTATTTGTTAAGCGCTTACTATGTGACAAGCACTGTAATAAGTGCTGCGGTGGATATAAGCAAATTGGGTTGGACACAGTCCCTGTCCCACATGAGGCTCACAGTTTCAATCCCCATTTTACAGATGAGGTCACTGAGGCCCAGAGAAGTGAATTGACTTGCCCAAGGTCACATAGCAGACAAGTAGCGGAGCCGGCATTAGAACCCATGACCTTCTGACGCCCAGGCCCGGGTTCTATCCTCTGCGCCATGCTGCTTCGCGATAGTATCTATTGGTGCCCCCTCCTACTTAGACTGTGAGCCCCATGTGGGACAGGGACTGTATCCAACCTGATGATCTGATGATCACGAAGCAGCGTGGCTCAGTGGAAAGAGCCCGGGCTTGGGAGTCAGAGGTCATGGGTTCAAATCCCATCTCTGCCACTTGTCAGCTGTGTGACTGTGGGCCAGTCACTTCACTTCTCTGGGCCTCAGTTACCTCATCTGTTAAATGGGGATGAAGACTGTGAGCCTCACGTGGGACAACCTGATTGCCCTGTATCTACCCCAGCACTTAGAACAGTGATCTGCACATAGTAAGCGCTTAACAAATATCAACATTATTATTATTATTATCTTGTCTCTACCCCAGCGCTTAGATCAGTGCTTGACACATAATAAGCACTTAACAAATACTGTCATAATTATCAGTGGCATTTATTGAGTGCTTACTTTGTGCAGAGCACTGCACTAAGCCCTTGGGAGAGTACAATACAACAAAATTGGTAAACGTGTTCCCCGCCCACAATGATCTTACATTCATTCAATCGTATTTATTGAGCGCTTACTGTGTGCAGAGCACTGTACTAAGCGCTTGATCTTACAGTCTAGAAGGACAGTCAATAATGATAATAATAAATTGAGCACCCACTGTGTGCAGAGCACTGTACCAGGCACATGGAGAAGTACAATAACATTGGTAGACACAAGCCCTGCCCCCAAGGAGCTTATGGCTTAGTGGGGAAGACAGACCCAAAACGAAATTACAGAGAGGAGGAAGCAATAGAATATGTAAGGTATTCTCTTGTGTCTCCTTTTTAAAAAATGATATTTGTTAAACACTTACATGAGCCAGGAACTGTACTAAGCTCTGATGATATGAGCTGATCAGGTTGGACACAGGCCCTGTCCCACGTGGGGCTCACAGTCTTTATCCCCATTTTACAGATGAGAGAAGTGAACCACAGAGAAAAGTGACTTGCCCAAGGTCACTCAGTGGACACGTGGCAGAGCCAGGATTAGAACCCAGGTCCTCTGACTCCCAGGCCCATGCTCTTTCCACTAGACCACACTGCTTCTCTAATGGCTTGTCTCCTAGCATTCCCCTTCCCACACCCCAGTCCCCACAGAGCTCTCCCATCCTCGCCATTTCCGTCAATCCTCATGGTCTCCAGGGAGGTGCTCAGCTCCGTTACGTTCTCTCTCACCTTTGAGGCTGAAAGACAACCCCTGCCACGATCTATACTGAGGTGGCCCAGAAGATGCTGGGATTGGACCCCTCCCCTAAACCCTTTGGGAGCCTCCTCCACCCCTGGTTTGGAGAAGGGCCTGAGTTCAGGTATCTTTACCCCCAGGTCGGGGCTGAGACCAGAGTCTGGACAGGAAGAAAGGCGCTGGAAGGGAAGGGGGATGGTGGGGACAGAGGGCAGGGGGGAAAAGGTGGATGTGGGTGCCGAGAGGGCTGGAGAGGTGGGGGACCGAGTTCCCCCCGACACACCATTCATGTTCAGCCTAGTCTGTGCTTCCTGCAGCCGCTTCAATCCAGTCGAGGCCTCAGAGGCTAAGGGAGGGAAGGGAAGGGTTAGTCCGGAGTTCGACCACTCTTGGGTGAGGGAGGGGGTTAGGGACAAAGAGCACGGTGGATGAAAACAGGGGCAGTGAGAGACAAGGGAAAGGGGCCAGAGGGAAGGGAAGGAGTTTGGACGAATATCTCCCCCGTTCATCAGTCCTAATAATCCTTTGCACTTCCAGCCCCTCGACTCTCCCACAACCCCGCTTCTTCCCTTCCCCTCCAAGGATGCCCGGATCCCGCTTCCACTTACCCTTGGCCAGCACAACGATGAGAAGGATGGCCCATAGGACCAGGGTCCCAGCCATGAACAGGTAGAGGAACAGCCTGGCCCGGGCCTCTGTGGAGAAACGGTAGAATGTGCGGGTGAAGGGGACAGGAGGGGCTGCTGGGATCCCCCCGGACTCCCTTCTGGAAAAGAAGTGGGATCCGATTATGGGCGGGGGGGACCTCCAGGGGCTGGAAGCCTAAGGGGTTCCTGAGGAGAGGTGAAGAGGTGGTGGGGAGGGCAGACAGAGAGAACTGTCCTCACGGAGGTAGAAGCTGAGGCCAAGAGTCAGTCAGTCAGTCGTATTTATCGAGCGCTTACCGTGTGCAGAGCACACGGTATAACGATATAACAGACACAGTCCCTGCCCACAAGGAACTTACAGTCTAGGGGAAACTTCCAGTCTACAGGCTGGAGGGAACCTGGGAAGAGGGCTCAGGTCTCCAGCCTCCCAGCACCCCCAGTCCCATCTGGTGTCAGTCTGTCTTCCCTGAAGGATGGCCCGGCAGCCCAGCTTACCAGTCCTATAGGGCATGGGTTTGGCCAGGGAGACCTCGTTTAAGTTGCTGTAGACCCCCTGATCCATGGCAGACACAGGTCGGAGGATGACTGCTGCCCTGTGGGGTATATATGGGGCGGCAGCATGAATTAAGCAGGGGAAATGCATTCTGTGGCCCCACCCTTCCTCCACACAGCCCACTTTTTTTCAGCCCACTTGGCAATTCCTCATACTGAAAAGCGTCAAATCAGCTGGCCAAAAAATCACCCAGAGATCGGGCTGTGAGAGGAGGGACATTGGCCTTCTGGTTGGGGTGATACTCGATTCAATCAATCAATCAGTGGTATTTCTTTATAGAAGCAGCATAGCCTTGTGGAAAAGGTACGGGCCTGGGAATCAGAGGACCTGGGTTCTCCTCCCCACTCTGCCACTTGTCTGCGGTGTGACCTCGGGCAAGTAACTTCACTTCTCTGCGCCTCAGTTCCCTCATCGGCAAAATGGGCATTCAGTACTTCTCTCTCCTAATTAGACTTTGAGCCCTGTTTGGGATGGGGACTGTGTCCAACATGACTAACTTGTATCTACCCCAGCACCCAGAACAGTGCTTGACACATAGTAAGTGCTTAACAAATACCATAATTATTATTGTCATTATTTTTGAGGGTTTACTGTGTCCTGAGCACTGTATTAAGAGCTTGAGAGTGTACAATACATTAATAATAATAATGTTGGTATTTGTTAAGCGCTCACTATGTGCAGAGCACTGTTCTAAGCGTTGGGGTAGATACATTAGAGTTGATAGGTACAATCCCTGCCCGCAAGGAGCTTACTAGAGGGGGAGACAGACATTAAAATAAATTACAGACAGGGGAAATGGCAGGGAATAAAGATATGTTCATAGCCCTGTGGGGCTTGGATGGGATGAGTATCAAAGTGCTTAAGGGTTACAGATCCAGGGACAAAGTCAACGTAGAAGGGAAGGAAAGTAGGGTGGGTTAATGAGAGGTTAGACAGAGAAGGCTTATTGGAGGAGAAAGGATTTTGGTAGGGTTTTGAAGATAGAGAGAGTGATGGTCTGTTGGGTATGAAGCAAGAGGGATTTTCAAGCCAGAGGCAGGATGTGGGCAGGGTGTTGGTGGTGAGTCAGTTGAGACTGTGGTATGGTGAGTAGGTTGGTGTTAGAGGAGCAGAGTGGGTGGGCTGGGTTGTAGTAGAAATTCAGCAAGGTAAGATAGGAGGAGGTGAGCTTCAACAGCGAGACCTCTGACTTCCAGGCCTGACTCCTAGCTGGGTGTCATCAGACCAAACGCATAATTTCTCTGGGCTCCATTTCCCCTTGGGGTGATGCTGACTTGAACCGAAAAGGGAAACCACGTTCTCGGCCCTGACCAGGGATCGGATCGCAAGGAATCGGTCTGGGTTTCGGCTGGAGAGAGAAGCAGCGTGGTTTGGTAACAATAATAATTATTATCGTATTTGTTAGGCACTTACTATGTGCTAGGCGCTGTTCTAAGACGGAAGTAGATACAAGATAACCAGGTTGGGCACACTCTCTGTCCCACACGGGGCTCACAGTCTTAATCCCCATTTTACAGATGAGGGAACTGAGGCACAGAGAAGTTAAGTGACTTGCCCAAGGTCACACAGCAGACAAGTGGTGGAGCCGGGATTAGAACCCATGACCTTCTGACTCCCAGGCCCGTGCTCCATCGCTAGGCCATGCTGCTTCTCCCAATTTCTGCTTGGTGAAAATGGCACAGAGCTAGCACTTCTGATCCCAGCTCTGCCACTTGCCTGCTATGTGACCTGGGGCAAGTCACTTCACTTCTCTGGGCCTCACTTTCCTCATCTGTAAAATGGGGGTTCGATACCTGTTCTTCCTCTCCCTTAGACCGTGAGCCTCATGTGGGACAGGGACCGTGTTTGCTCTGCTTACACTGCGCCCAACACACGATGCAGAGCTTGGTAAAGAGTAAGCACTTCACAAATACCACGATTATTATTATAAGAACACCTGGGAGGTCCTAGTGCTTGCTGGGAGTTGGAGTGGAGACTAAACAACCTGAAGCCTAGGGGAGCTGTTGGCCATTATTATTATTATTATTATCATCATTATTATTTTTCCCAACTAAGGGGTATCTAAGGGCTGTTGTCCTTGGCCATGCATGGGCTTTTCCTCAACCTTGGGGCTTCCCAACCCCCAGAGTTAAAAGGCACCAGTTTCAGGACTCTGAGCTTGCTCCTACCTGCCTTTCCTCTGTGCCTCCATCCATGAAGTCTTAAGGGTGAAATGGCCCTGACAACACTCAAGAATATGGGATATCCACTAAATGACACCCCCCACACCTCCACAGTCAGAGGGCGGAACAGACGAGAAAGAGATTGCCTGGTTTAAAGCCAGCTAGATAATAATAATAATAATGGCGGTGGTATATGTTAAGTGCTTACTATGTGCAAAGCACTGTTCTAAGCACTGGGGGGATACAAGGTGATCAGGTTGTCCCACGTGGGGCTCACGGTGTTAATCCCCATTTTACAGATGAGGTTACTGAGGCACAGAGAAGTTAAGTGACTTGCCCAAAGTCACACAGCTGGCAAGCGGCGGACCTCTGACTCCCAAGCCCGGGCTCTTTCCACCGAGCCACGCTGCTTCTCTAGCCACCTTACTTCGAGGGTCTCATAAACGTGGCCACCGATGGCCCTTGAAATGAGACACATGCGACATCACACGTTGCACACCTGGCATGCAGCATAACATCATGAGAAGCAGCGTGGCTCAGTGGAAAGAGCCTGGGCTTGGGAATCTGAGGTCATTGGTTCGAAACCCGGATCTGCAACTTGTCAGCTGTGTGACTGTGGGCAAGTCACTTCACTTCTCTGTGCCTCAGTGACCTCATCTGTAAAATGGGGATTAAGACTGTGAGCCCCACGTGGGATAACCTGATTACCCTGTTTCTACCCCAGCCCTTAGAACAGTGTTTGGCATCTAGTAAGCGCTTAACAAATACCAACATTATTATGTCACATGCCCCATTTGGGGGAAGCACAGGATTTTGTGCGATCCTAGCAGGTTTCTCTTGAACTATTCGCTTGCTTCTAGTTCGTGTGAACTCCGTTGCCTCATCTGAGCTGTGGAAAGTGGCTCGTCACCAAAATTTATTTTAAAAGGGACATAAAAGCATCTGCTTATGCCTCATGTCAGGATTGGGTATGGAGCAGTGGGGAACAAGACTGTCCACTGTACTCCCAGAAGACGGTGGAAAAGAGCACGGGCTGGGGAGTCAGAGGTCATGGGTTCAAATCCCAGCTCCGCCGCTTGTCAGTTGTGTGACTTTGGGCAAGTCACTTAACTTCTCTGTGCCTCAGTTACCTCAGCTGTAAAATGGGGATGAAGACTGTGAGCCCTACGTGGGACAACCTGATCATCTTGTATCCCCCCAGCGCTTAGAACAGTGCTTTACACGTAGTAAGCTCTTCACAAATGCCATCATCATTATTATTATTATTATTGAGAAGACTGGGGACAGAGTGAAGGCATCTTGAGTTCTGAGAGTCAGTGGATCGGGTTTTTTGATGGGGGTTTGGGGATCTGGGATGGCATCAGAATATATAAATATATTCTGATATGAGGCAGAATATCAGCCTGGCTGTCTTCCACAGCCTCCATCTAAAGCCGTTCAATCCACAGTATTTACTGATAATAATCCCCTCTCGGGGTCGCACCTGGAGAGTTTCCAGTCCCAACTACGGAAGAGAGAGTCAAGCAGAGGCATATCCATTCCATTCCTAGCTTGGGCAGTGGCTATTCATTCATTCATTTAATAGTATTTATCGAGCGCTTACTCTGTGCAGAGCACTGTACTAAGCAATTGGAGTGTACAAATCGGCAACAGATAGAGACAATCCCTGCCCAATAACGGACTCACAGTCGAAACGGGGGAGTGGAAGACAATCTGCTACAAGTCGAAATTCATCGGTGCTGGGCAGCAGCGGCATGGGAGAGAATTGAGGGAGGAGACTCAAGTTGACTGCAGGGAAGAAGGCAGTGGTAAACCACTTCTGTATTTTTACCAAGAAATCCCTATGGATCCACTACCGGAACGATTGCAGATGGAGATGGGGCGTTCTGGGAGAGATGTGTCCATGGCGTCGATATAGGTCGGAGACGACTCGACGGCATAAGACAAGGCGAGACTGATAATAATAATGTGTGGTATTTGTTAAGCAAGACTGGAAGCTCACTGTGGGCGGGGAATGTGTCTGCTTATTGTCGGATTGTACTCTCCCAAGCGTTTAGTAAGGTGCTGTACAGTAAGCACTCAATAAATATGATCGAATGAATGAATGTGCCGAGCACCTACTAAGCGCTGGGATAGATACAAGTAAATCAAGTCCCACATAGGGCTCATCCTCTAAGTGGGAGGGAGATGAAGTATGATCACACAGCAGGTATCTGGCGGAGTGGGGGATTAGAACCCAGGTCTTCTGACTCCCAGGCTCGCATTCTTTCCACTAGGTCACACTCCTAAGCTACTGTGTTCAGAGCGCTGTACTCAACACTTGGGAGAGTCCAATAGAATTAGTAGACTTGATTCCTAAGGCGATTACAGTCTATCGGGGAGGCTGACATTAAAGTAAATTATAGATAGAAAGAAGAAAGGAAAAGGGGAGTGTTTATAAGTTAGTGTTTGAGATATGTGCATAAAGGCTATGGGGCAGTGGGGGTGAGACCTTAAGCGCTTTGGTGGAGCAGAAGTGCTAAAGGGCTCCTCCCTTTGAATTATTATTATTATTGTTACTGTTAAACGTTTACTATATGTCCAACACTGGTCTGAACGGGGGTAGATACAAGTTAATCAGGTGGGACAAAGTCCCTGTCCTACATGGGCTCACAGGCTAAGTAGGAGGGAAAGCTGGTAATAATAATAACGATGATGATGATGATGGTATTTTTTAAGCACTTACTATGTGAGCAAGCACTGTTCTAAGCCCTGGGGTAGATATAAGGTAATCAGGTCGTCCCACGTGGGGCTCAGTCTTAATCCCCATTTTACAGATCCGGTAACTGAGGCACAGAGAAGTTAAGTGGCTTGCCCAAGGTCCCACAGCAGACAAGTGGTGGAGCTGGGATTAGAACCCACATCCTCTGACTCCCAAGCCCGTGCTAAGCCTGAAGTGACTTGCCCAAGGTCAACGCAAGTGACCTAATTCTGTTTAGGGTTTGGTGGATAGGATGTCAAAATTATTGGCTGAAATAAAATTTGGGGATTAACTCTGGATTCCTCCATCCCGCTCTCGCTTCCTCCATCAGCTATTGTCACATGTTAATTGAGGGTCATCTGATCCGAACTTCACAGTATTTTACTGTATTTTTGATCTTTGTTCCAGTTTTATCTTTTTTCACTTAAAAGGCTAACAAACTGAAGTGTACGTGGGGAGGGTGTGTGTGTTCGACCAAGAAGCAAATCAAATTTGTTCTGTTTCTCCCTCTTTTGCAAATACGTGAGCCGAATGGAAATCTATTTAGGATGACTCTTCTTGCTCTTTATTTTCATTTTCTGATAACGGTTCTTATCTTGCTTTTGTTTTTGGACATGTGCTTTAAAAGTTAATTTTTTGAATGCAACACTAAGGATGCTGAAGATTAAAAGGCACAGTTTCTGTAGCTATTAGCTACTGTTGCAATATCAATGACTTGGGGTTAGCTGACATCTATTTCTAACTTAGAATATTGATTGAAAAATTAGTAAAATATCTTATGCTCTTTCCAAGTAAAATGGGCTATTTTATCTAGAATCCTATACCACTCCTCTTTTGGCCCTTTACGGTATGAAGAGTTTCATTTGCATACTGATTATTTTTAATGGTATTTAAGTCCTTACTATGTATTAATAATAATGCTGGTATTTGTTAAGCGCTTACTATGTGCAGAGCACTGTTCTCACAGCACTTACAGCAGACAAGTGGCGGAGCTGGGATAAGAACCCACGTCCTTCTGACTCCCAGGCCCGTGCTCTATCCACTAGGCCACATTGCTTCTCCACTGATTATTATTATTATTATGTGCCATTGAATCGTTTCTGATTCATCGCAACTTCACGGATATACTTTCTCCAGAACGTTCTGTCCTCTGCCATTTTCCGCATCCTTTCTAATGGTTCTTCCGTTATCGCTGTTGTGGTCTCTATCCATCTAGCGGCCGGTCTGCCTCTTCCACGTTTTCCCTGGACTTTTCCTAGCATCAGTGTCTTCTCCAGAGAATTAGTCCTCCTGATTGTGTCCAAAATATGCTAGTCTCAGTCGAGTCATTTGGCTTAAACCAAAGACCACTTTGGTTTAATTTGCTCCAAAACCCATTCGTTTGTTTTACGGGTAGGCCTTGGTATTCGCGAAAGTCTTCTCCAACACCACATTTCAAAAGCTTCTCCACTACTGAGTGAATATGTCTGTCCTTTAGAAGGGAAGATGATGGTACTGGCAAGGGGGAAGACAAGGGCAAGCAGAAGTTTTCCTTGCCGGCCTGTTGTGTTTGTGGCCCGCTGATACTGGTGCTCCCTTCGTGCACTGGGATCGTTTCAAAACCTGTGACCTGTGACAAGGTGTGTGTGTGGGGGGGTGTTGGTTGGGGAAGGGGGGGCGGCAGGGGCTGAGCAGTTGCCCTGTGCAGAGGAGGACAGGGTACAGAGAAGGAGCCAAAACAATCCATTATCTCCTTTTAATAATAATAATAATAATGTTGGTATTTGCTAAGCGCTTACTCTGTGCAGAGCACTGTTCAAAGTGCTGGGGTAGATACAAGGTAATCAGGTTGTCCCACGTGAGGCTCACAGTCTTCATCCCCATTTTACAGATGAGGGAACTGAGGCACAGAGAAGTAAAGTGACTTGCCCACAGTCACACAGCTGCCAGGTGGCAGAGCCGGGAGTCAAACCCATGACCTCTGGCTCCCAAGCCCGTGCTCTTTCCACTGAGCCACGCTGCTTCTCTATTTTGCCCGCTCCACTCTGACCTCGGGGAACACCACCGCCCTCAGGGGACCTGGAGGACACATCTCTAGACTGTAAACTCACTGTGGGCAGGGAATTTGTCTGTTTATTGTTGTATTGTGCTCTCCCAGCCGCTTACTACGTGCTCTGCAATAAATACGATTGAATGAATCTGTCTGAGCGGTACCCGCAGGCCAGTCTTGGCGGAGCAATGAGGAGAGGACCGTGCTTTGCACTGGCACAAATCCGGTCAACATCGGGAGGAAATCGAAGCCCAGAGAGAGGTAGAGAAGCAGCGTGGCTCGGTGGAAAGAGCCCGGGCTTGGGAGTCAGAGGTCATGGGTTCCAATCTCCGCTCCGCCACTTGTCAGCTGTGTGGCTGTGGGCAGGTCACTTAACTTCTCTGTGCCTCAGTTACCTCGTCTGTAAAATGGGGCTGAAGACTGTGAGCCTCACGTGGGACCACCTGATTACCCTGTATCTCCCCCAGGGCTTAGAACAGTACTCTGCACATAGTAAGTGCTTAACAAATACCAACATTATTATTATTATGTGGAAGTAGCAGGGTCTAGTGGCAAGGGCACAGGCTTGGGAGTCAGAAGGTGTGGGTTCTAATCCCAGCTCCGCCACTTGTGTGCTTTGTGACCTTAGGCAAGTCATTTAGCTTCTCTGGCCTCAGTTACTTCATCTATAAAATGGGGATTAAGACTGTGAGCCCTATGTGGGACAGGGACCGTGTCCAACCTGATTACCTTGTATCTACTCCAGCGCTTAGAACAGTGCTTGGCACATAGCGGGCACTTAACAAATACCATCACGATTATTATTATTATAAAGTGACTTGTCCAAGGTCACTGAACAGGCCGGTGGCAGAGCTGGGATTAGAACCCAGGTCTCCTGACTCCCAGGCCCCCGCTCCTTCCACCAAGCCTAGTGATGACACTAACAATGGATTACAACAACATTCATTCAGTAGTATTTATTGAGCGCTTCCTTTGTGCAGAGCACTGTACTAAGCGCTCAGAGTGTACAATTCGGCAACAGATAGAGACAATCCCTGCCCGATAACGGGCTCACAGTCTAAACGACAGTGGCCTAGTGGATAGAGCATGGGCCTGGAAGTCAGAAGGCCCTGGAATCTCATCCTGGCTCCGTCGCTTGTCTGCTGTGTGACCTTAGGCAAGACACTTCACTTGTCTGTGCCTCAGTTACCTTGTCTGTAAAATGGAAACTAAGACTGTGAGCCCCTGGGTAGGACAGGGATTATGTCCAAACCAATTTGCCTGTCTCCACACCAGCGCTTAGTACAGTGCCTGGCACACAGTAAGCATTTGACAAATACCAGGATTATTATTATTATTATTGACAACAAACAACTGAGCCAACAAACCAAGACCACAAATGTCAAGGCCAGGAATACTACTATTACTTCTACTGAAAGAGCCCGGGCTTGGGAGTCAGAGGTCATGGGTTCTAATCCCGGCTCCGCCACTTGTCAGCTGTGTGACTTTGGGTAAGTCACTTAACTTCTCTGTGCCTCATTTACCTCATCTGTAAAATGGGGATTAAGACCGTGAGCCCCATGTGGGACAGGGATGTGTCCAATCTGATTACCTTTTATAATAATAATGATAATAATAATGGTATTTGTTAAGCACCTACTGTGTGCCAAGCACTGTTCTAAGCACTGGGGTAGATACAAAGTTATCAGCTTGTCCCACATGGGGCTCACAGTTTAAATCCTCATTTTACAGATGAGGTAACTGAGGCCCAGAGAAGTGAAGCGACTTGCCCAAAGTCACACAGCTGACAAGTGGCGGAGCCGGGATTAGAACCCTCGACCTCTGACTCCCGAGCCCGGGCTCCTTCCACTAAGCCACGCTTTATCTATCCCGGCGTTTAGTTCGGTCCCTGGCACATAGTAAGTGCTTAACAAATACCATAAAAACAAGATTAGCTTCAAGCCTCTGCACCAACTCTCTCCGTCCTACACATCTGCGCTCTTCACCCACTACTCCCCAGACTGCTTGCTTTGTTACTTCCACACTCACCTCCTGACTGTACCTTGCTCTTGATCCTCCTGCCTCCCTCCTTTCACTCTCCCTGTTCCCTTGGTCTAGAACTCCCTCCCTCTCTCCCTCGATCAATCAATAACAATTAATAATAATAATTATGGTATTTGTTTAGCGCTTACCATGGACCAGGCATTGTACCAAGCGCCGGGGTGGATGCAACCAAATGGGGTTGGACACAGTCCCTCTCCCAAATGGGGCTCACCGTCTCAATCCCCCTTTTACAGATGAGGTAAGTGAGGCCCAGAGAAGTGAAGTGACTTGCTCAAGGTCACACAAAAGACTAGGGGCGGAGCCGGGATTAGAACGCAGGCTTCTGACTCTCTTTCCCCTCCACCCCATCCCACCCAGGAGTTTCACTTCCCTATGCTGGTCTGTGTTTGTTCCCAATAGGGGCCTAGTCTCCTGATGCCATCGCTAGGAACTGTTCTTCCACTGCTCACAAATGTTGAGTCACTGCCCCCGGTTTTAGGATTCACGGCCGGTCACCCTCACCCAATCTGCACATTTCTACAGGATAGATCTCTTTCCTTGGGCCTTGAAGCAGTTCACTCAGTGAGTAACCAATTAGCCATCAGCCAGTGGTATTGATTGATCACCTACTGTGGGTAGACCACTGTGCTAACCGCTTGGGAGAGTGCAGTGGCGTTGAAAAGACACGACCCTTACAATCTAGCAGGGGAGTTGGACACTAGAAGAAATTACAGATAGGAGGAAGACCGAATAAGGGACAATGTTAAGTATTATTATAGTATTTATTAAGCGCTTACTACATGCCAAGTACTGTACTAAGTGCTGGAGTAGATACGAGATGATCAGGTTGGACATGGTCTCCGTCCCACATGGGGCTCGCAGTTTAAGTTACGGGAAGCAGCGTGGCTCAGTGGAAAGGGCCCGGGCTTGGGAGTCAGAGGTCATGGGTTCGAATCCTGGCTCTGCCACTTGTCAGCTGTGTGACTGTGGGCGAGTCACTTAACTTCTCTGTGCCTTAGTTACCTCATCTGTAAAATGGGAATTAAGACCGTGAGCCACACGTCAGACAACCTCATTACCTTGTATCTACCCCAATGCTTAGAACAGTTTTCTGCACATAGTAAGCGCTTAACAAATACCAACATTATTATTATTATTATTAAGTAGGAGGGTGTAGGATTTAATCCTCATTTTACAGATGAGGAAACTAAGGCACAGAATAGTTAAGTGACTTGCCCAAGGTCACATAGCAGACAAATGGTGGAGGCAGAATTAGAACTCAGGTCTTCTGACTCCCAGACTCGGGCTCTTTCCACTAGGCCACGCTCATCCCCATGGTATATGGGTTAACGCTCGGGGAAGCAGCGTGGCACAGCGGAAAGATCACGGGTTTGGGAGTCGGAGGACGTGGGTTCTAATCCCAGCTCTACCACTTGTCTGCTGGGTGACCTTGGGCAAGCCACATAACTTCTCTCTGCCTCAGTTACCTCATCTGTAAAATGGGGATTAAGACTGTGAGCCCCACGTGGGACAACCTGATTACCTTGTATCTACCCCAGAGCTTAGAACAGTGCTTGGCACATAGTGAATGAGAGGTTGGGGAAGGGAGAGGTGAGAGTGAGGCCCAGTTGAGGTCACCTTGAGAGGAAAAGAAGTGTGAGCTGCAGTGAAGTGGGAGAAGGGAGTGGCGAGGGAGGGAATTGGTTGAGTGCCTTAAGGCCAACAGTCGGAAGTTTCTGTTTGATATGGAGAGGAATGGGTTGCCACTGGAGGCTTTTGAGACATGAGAAGATGTGCCCAGAATAACGCTTTAGAAAAAATGATCCGGGCAGAGGAGTGAAGTATGGGCAGGAGAGGGGAGAAACTGAAGGCAGGGAGGCCAGTGAGGAGGTTAACGTTTGCACTAGCACGGTGGCCATTTGGATAGAGAGGAAGGGGAGTATTATGGAGATGTTGTGGAAGAATTAAATTGGCAGGATTTGGCAACTGACTGAATAAGCACGGGGGTGTGGGGGCGGGGGGGGGGGGGGAGAGAGGGGAGAGAGAGAGGAGTCAAGGATAATATCATAGTTGGGGGTCTTGAGTGACAGGGAGGGTGGTGGTATTGTCTGCAGTGAAGGGAAAGCGAAGGGGAGGAGAGGATGTGGGAAGGGAGACGAGGCGTTCGGTTTTCAAGTAGCCTCCGGCAGGCAATTTTTAAAAGATGGGGTTTCCCAACCATCCTTGTTCCCACAAAACAGTTGCCCATCTCCCTCCTCAAGATGTCCCCAGGTCCACCTTGTACTGTCCGAGTACTTTCCCTCATGTTGGCCTATGCCCTGGACCCCACACTAGCCTTAGCCCTCCACGCTGCCCCAATCCCCGTGAACCCACCCCTGACAGTCTGCCACACTGGCCCCATCCCCCACACTGCATCCCTCCCCGAGCCACACTGTCCCTACTGCACGCCCATCCCCGTTCCGCTCTCAGCCTCCCAACTCCGCTCCTCTTGGGGGCATTGCCCCATGCTCTGTCTCTTGGTCTAAATCCCTCCCCCATTATGGGAAACGAGGGCTGGTTTTCCAGCAGAGGAAGAGAAACCATTCAGTTGTCAGTGTGGGGGAAACAGCAGCCATCCCTGAGCCTCAAGGAGCAGAAATGTGTGATCCAGAAGAACCTGAGAGCACAGAACTGGGAGTCAGGGGTAGGAACGGGGATCCTAAAAGCCAGGGGAGGGTGGGAGATCCAGGATGGGGAGGGGGAAACTGGAGGGAGGATGCCTGGGTTCTGATCTCCGGTCCGAGGGCTCTCCAGGTAGAGCCAGGAGTTGGCAGCAGAATCCAGAGTTCTGGAAGCAGAAATGGGTAGGGAGGGGGCAGGTTGGGGTTGTGGGGTGGGGAGAGCCCGGATTCTTGCCCCCAGCTCCAGGGATGGGAATCCTGAGTCCTGGCTCCGGGGCCGTGAGGGAAAGAAAGCTGGGGACTAGGGGCCAGATAGCGGGGTTCCCTCCCCGCTGTCTGTTGTGTCCCCTTGGCCTGGGCCTTGTCGGCTCTGGCTCTGGGTTCCCACCTTGGGAATTAATAAGGGATTTGAGCAAGGTGTTTTCTTGTTTAGAGAAGGAGGAGGAGATGACTTCCGACCGGGGCTCCCAGCAGCAGAAGAATTGTC